>NC_056737.1:1742975490-1743222990 GCF_019279795.1 Protopterus annectens | reverse complement strand
AACAGTCATACCCACTTGTTGCAGGTCTTCTCTCTTGTAATCCATTCATCTCTTAGCTGGATGTCCTCATCTTCTTTTGCCTTTTTCCGGTCTCCCAAATCTGCTTTACCAAATTGTCTTTGTTTTTCCTGCACATAAGTTCATAGATTCATAGGTGTGTACTAGGCTAATGGCCTTGGAGCCTTTACAAGCCTAGCCCATAGAAGTGCCCTGGCATCGTGCCACCCAATGTTAGTTCACAGTGCTTGTATCAAGTAGAACCACTGGAGTGATCTCCGGGGTGAACTTTCTGTTTCCCATCCACTCATCAAGATTTCTCTTGAAGAGGGCCAGTGAGGTGCTCTGCTTGACATGTATGGGAAGCCTATTCCAGAGCATATGACAGAACCTCTATAATCTTTTCTGTCTGACCTTCTCGGTTGTTGGAGCTACTTCAACTTCCACTCATTTCTTTGTCTGTTACACAGTAAACATCCCATTAACCATCCCAGGCTTTTCATCTTTATCAGCTCAAGTGTCCCCCGCTGCTCTGACTTCAGTGCCCAGGCTTCTGTGAAATACATTAGCCCTGGCTGCACTACTGTTTTCTACACCTTGCTTTGCAGTATCTTTGGCATTCTTCTGCCATACACTAACCTAGCACTTTGCTACTTTGTGCTAGTTGCCTGCAGTGTCACTGATTCTAGTTATGGCCTCCTCATTCAGACTTCCATTCCTTTTAATCACAGGTACAAGATAGTTGAACCTGTCAGCCCATTCCACTACGTTCCTTTCATCTCACTTTTCAGAAGAACAGCTTCTGACTTGTTCCATTTGCTGCCATAGTCACTGACTTATCTGTACTCAGTTTTGTTCCATGTGCCTTCAGCTTAGCATTCCATTCCCCTACTATCTGCAGCAGTTCCTGTTCAGAGTCTGCCTATAGTAGTACATAATCTGCATATGAACTGCTTGCTGATGTAGTCCGTCACCAGTAAGAAGAGGAGTGATCTCATAGCTCAGAACTGATGTGTACCCACTACTACTGGGAGCACCTCTGTGAGACTGAACACAGTTAATACTTGTGACTCTGGGTTCCTGTACATTGCCTGTGCTAATTCTATCACTGCATTAGGGGGACACAAGCAGTGTACCCCAGGAATCGGTCATGGGGCCTCTGTTATTTGGGATATACTTTTCTGAAGTGCAAGCCAAAACCGATGTGCTATGGCTGACCAGGTTTGCAGACGATTGCAAGCTGGGTGCTGTCATCAATTCCCCTTGTGATATGGATATCCTCCAAGAGGGTCTCACCCAAACAAATGACTCATGCAAGAAACATGGCTTCAAGCTGAATATCAAATAATGCATCATCATCCCCTTTGGGAAGAGTGATGTTCCCACAAATTATCACATTCATAACAACATCATAAGCATACAATCAGTCTTGAGAGATTTGGGCATCCAGGTTGACAGCAACCTGACTTTTGACCACCATGTTGCTTCCATTGTACAGAAAGCTTTCTACATGGCTCACCTTATAAATAAAGGTATCTCATCCAGGGACAAAAAGGTCATAATATTCATGTATTCATCTCTTATAAGGCCCATTATTGAGCATAATGCCCCTTTCATCATGTACCTCACAAAGCACATGCAGCAGCTGGAGAGAACACAGAGATTTCAAACCAGGAGAATCCAGGACCTCAACCATCTATCCTACACTGACAGGCTAAAAACCCTGTCCCTCTACTCAGTTTCATACAGACTCCTGAGAGGTGACCTCTGTCTGGCATACAAAGCAATCTCAGACCCCCGCCTTGATGGGACTGCTGCATATCTGCAAGTCAAGCTCCACTCGAGTAACCCACACGCTTGATCTCAACCTGGTCTGTGACATCAAAAGAACTTGTTGGTGGGACAGATTTGTGTCCCAGAGATTCCCCCATCTGTAGAAAATACTCCCTCTTCACATCAGGCAGAGTGCGTCATTATTCCTTTTTAAGCGCAATCTGGATAACTGGATGGGAGACAGAAAATACACCCCTGGGATTCCACCTGTGTCCTTGCTGGACTGGGACATCAGGTGCTGGCTTGGCTAAACATGGGATAAACCCTTGGCTAGGCTTATAAGGGCCTCAGGGCCAGTAGCCTAGTAACTTCCTATGATTGTATGATCCTATGATCCTATGAATAGTCAGTTGGACTCCATCCTTGTCTCTAGCTTCTTTTCACTATCTGTCTAACTGTAGACATCAGGTAAGTTGTACTGTACCCTGATCTGAATCCAAACTGCTCAAATCCCACCTTATTTTCTATTACTCTATGTGCATTTGTTAGTCACCCTTTCTAGCATTTTTTTGTAGTCCCACAGGAGTTTGATACCTCTGTGCTGTGCAAAGTTGTGGATATCTCCTTTGTTGTTGTAGATCATCACTATAATACTTATTATTTATTTGTTTGCAATAAACTTCTTTATCCGTACGGCAATGAGTCACCCGCAATACCTGTTTTCCTCCCCAACCTATCCAAGATCTTAATCATATCTGTCATGACTTCATGTGTGCCTGATCATCTCCCTAATTTACTTTTCCTTTGTACACTTTGTACTTCTTCTAGGGTGGCTTGTCCTGTAACTATAGCCTGTGCATGTGACAGCACCCCCTCAATGGGTTCTCTTCAACTGGAAGCATCATGAAGTACTCCTTCCATTTGCCCCTGATGTCCTTTAAACTGGTGAGCAGATTGTTGCTGGCACCAGTAATGAATAGTGTATGCTGACTGTTTTCTTTGTCATTCTCTCTTTGCCTTCCAAACAGATACAGCTTCTTTGTACCATCCCCTGAGTCACTTTCTAAAAGCAGGTAAGTTTCTCCAATGGCTTGATCTTTGCCACTGTGGCTGCTCATTAGCCTCTTTGTTAGCCAGACAGTGTCCTGTCTTTGCCTAGATCATCCCTTCTGGCTCCAAACTGTTCCTGCACTCCTTTCTTTTTATAATTCCATGATTTCTGCATGCCTTTACAAGCCTGTTTTTATGCACCTTATTGGCACACCTGGCTCAGCCACATACCTATGCTGTCTTCACACATGCTACTTTTGAGATACTATCATTAGTCTTTGACGCCAATGATTTCCTATTATACCTGAAATATGCTGTTAAGTGCATATGAATAAAATGAAAGCCACATTGACTCACTGTCAGAAAAGATTAACCTACCATCTCTGGCAAGTAAGAAGGCAAGGCAAAATCAAGCAGAAAGTGTCCAGCAATTTAAATAATCTACAGTAATCTATATGTGTTCTGTACTGCTGTGTTAAATAATTTGCTTTTCAAATATCTTTGTTAAATTATTAAACTCAAGAATGACCTGTATTGTTTTGTCATCCATCATAAGTAGAAGATGTACTTCACTGCAATACTGTAATAGACAATTCATTATAAATGAGGTTTGGGAACAAACTAATTTGTCCAGGGGCATCTTTGGGGGAGGGTCAGGTAATAGTAATGGGAGTTAAGATGGTAGAGGAAGAATTTTAGTATAGTGGGGATGGAAAAGTTAAACTGGGAAAGTAGGAGGGTTGGGAGGAAATGAGGTAAGTGCAAGGAGGAGTTTAACTCATTTTATGTGAATGCAGCTGGTAGTGTTGCCAACTGTCAGAGACAAAAATGCGCTATATTTTGTGACCCCCCCCCCAAACCAGTTGCAACAATGACATCCAAACTTTACCTACTAACACACAGACTAAAACAGGATATAGGTACTCCTCTAATCCTCATCTAAGGATTAAGCAGGCAGCTGCCTTAAAAAGATGGCATTACAGGAAACTGCAGTTTGTAGTTATGACCAACTTAGGGAAATGCATACAAAGAACTAATGCACATTTGCTACTTGCATTACATTTCAACTTAGAAGGGGCGAAGCATGTGCAAATCCCACCAGTCATGTACGCTGTGTGGTTATGAGCAGTTCACCTAACAGTGCTCTCAAGCATCCACAGAAAAAGAGCCTCAACAAAAAATACCCAACAGGCATATGGAAAACAAGTTTTAATAGGGTTTACATGAACCCAAACAGCAAGCACGTGCATCTCCTCTCCAGTCGCACACTTCATCTAACTAGTTTACGTTTACTAAATTTAGCTTGAAAAAATGTTAGTAACCCTGTTACAGAGAATGGCAAGTGGAAATTTGCAATACCCACAATCTGGCATTATCGTGGAGTGAAAAGCATTAGAAATGAAGATGCCCTGCATAGTTTGTTATACTAGTAAATGAAACACTACATTTCTCAAAAATATAAACCCTCCACTAAAAATACCAATATCAGTGTCAGGCATAAGGTTGCAGATAGCAAATGGTTAAAAGAAACACCACATTTCTTATATAAATTATGGACACTTCACTAAAAATACCAATATGAGTGTCAGGCATAAGGTTGCAGATGACAAATGGTTAAAAGAAAGTTGAAGATGGATGCATGTAGAACACATGCAAATGAAAATAGCATGCAACTATATCACTAAGTGGACATACTTTATACAAATTATGACCCATAAATAGTCATTTTAGCAATTGTCTCAGTCAGGGAATAACCTGGGAAGACGCAAGTAAAGTACATCTGCCGCAATATTACTCATGGCTAACATTCCATGCTATTAAGGGTTCAACCTCCCTGATCTCTTACACATTCAGTAAACAAATGATTTCAGAAAACTACAGACCTGAGACTACATAAACAAATACAGCATATTGGAAGGACAGATTAGACCCCCCCCCCACACTTTTTACTGTAACTACAGTCAAGTATGAATGACAGCCACATGACCACCTCACCGACCCAGTTATCACTTTATGTAACTGTGGGCAACCACTGGCACCAAAAAATACAGACACTAATACACATTTTATAAAAGTTTAAGCACCTACCTTTCCCTCAAGTAAAACAACTACAACAACAGATTTTGTTGTGATCTTTGCAACTGTACAAAGAAAGATAAGGCAAATAAAGCTAAACAGTCCCAGGAGTGATTCAACTACAGTAACTTTAAATTCTCTTTAAATAACCAAAAGCAACCCTTCAGGGAAGGCATAGCGGTTTTATCAATGTTCAAAATAAACAAATTTCATTTTTATGTAAGTCTACTTATATGGACAAAGATCTCACTTCTCCAAAAGACGAACCCCCCACCCCCAAAAAGTGTCACTAGTTTATCTGTCAAAACACCAATCAGCCCCCAATTTTCAACCAAACCCACAATTTATCGTGTCCATTTGTTAGCCTCCCACATAATTTGCGAGTCTGGAACAAAGCAGAAAACTTTTACAAATGCATTCTAACACAAAACTATAATGGCACAAACAAAGAAGAAGAATCCAGATTAACAATCCACTAAAAAGTCACTCTAATTTCCATGAATGACAGCTTTCCATTCTCAAAAAGGCCAATGCAAAACTGAAGTCTACATACCTCCACGGCCCAACCCCATGCTGGAGGGACTGACAGTAATGAGGCATGCGCCACCAGAATTAGCCCAAATAATGACATTTGTCCTCCATTGATAGTCCTCAATACACAAACAGGCTGAAAATCACAACCACAATACAACAAAATGCAGCAATGCTTAAGAAAAGTGTATATTTCTAACATCCAAAAATGCAACCAAGAATTCTAAATAATCTAATTCTAAGCATGGTTCTTCCTCATTAAAGAACGATATTTTACTTTTTTGCAAAATCAATTTCTTCTCTTGAATGGGCCAAGATAACCAAAAATACACTACTTCACCACTAAAATAAGGATAGCTAAAACAAACTAAAATATACATGTAAACATACTTACTAACTTAAAACAAAACACGGGAAAATATCCCAGAGTAAAACCCAATTGCAATTTTGCTTTAACGTTACTATTTCCGAATATGTCAACCTCTTAATACTAATTTTCTGCTTTGGCTTTAGTTACAACTTTGAAAATCGTGCTCAAGCCAGTCGGCACAAAAAGACTGCTTACTGCTATCCCTACTTGACTCTAAAGGTGACGTCATAAGTGCATGAGCCCCGCCCACCTAAACCTAAAGCGCAAACTCATTGGTGAAATGCTCAGCCTTGTCTCGCCTGGCCAGCTTGTGGCTTGACATCATGCTATCATCAGGAATGGATCAATGGAAACGTGCTAGATTTTGTGCTAGGAAAGTAATGTTTGAGCTATGAAGTGCATAAAAAGTGCTAGATTTAGCATGAAAAGCACTAAATTGGCAACAGTGGTAGCTGGGTAAGGGATCAGATTTTGGCGTGAACTTGCTATCCATTTTGTTTATATGAAAACAGTTGGTAGTCTTTAAATCTCACTTCCACCACCCTAGGATGGAGGAAAAAATACCTCTGAATATCTACTTAACGTTACTTTCTGGAGACGAATAAAAGTCTAGTAGTTATTTATTCATTATTGTCATCTCTAATCATACTTTGGTTTAAATTACCAGTTGCAGGCTTAATATTGTACTGATTTCAGCTAAGTATTTGTAAATTGTGCAGTACATTTTTAGGATATTTATTGCCAGTTTTATGGATCCTCAAGTGGGTGTAGGAAGGAGGTCCCAAAATTGCACATCCAGTAAACAGTAGAAGACTGACTCATAACAGAATGCCCCTAAATGTTAAATTCATAGTAGGCCAGAGGGGTCATGACACAGGAAAGATCACAACAAAGGCTAGTAGAAGAAAACACTGCCTGAGTGGTTCATGTGCCAAATCTCTATGTTTCCTGTTTGCAACTATATAACACTAAATAAAAATCAGAGAAACTAGTGGTCTTAAAACTTCATTGATGAGCTCAATCACAATAATTCCCCAAAATAATGAAAACTAGGCAGTGTCCCAAAGCAACAAGCCTTTATTCATCACAGACAAGTGATTTTCAGTAACAAAAATCAGAAATGTTTTACAATGTTAAACATATCAGCTTTTATACACTTAGAAGTAGGTGTGGAAAATATAAGTATTGTTTAATTTTAAACCAGCCTATTCAAGGCAAACAATATAAATAGGACCATAAAAAGTGCATTTTAGAACAGCAAGTACTTGACCCTACACACTACTACTGATTAGGTCAAACTAAATCCTAGTTAAGGAAAACACTACCGATCTATTTGTAACCCACATTCCCAAAATCAAGTATTAAGAAACCCATAACATACACATAAAAAGACTGACTTTTAACTAAAATTATTTTCAGCTAACTAATGCAATAAAGCCTTCCAACACTCTACCTCGTCTCATATGCGTGGACAAAGCCTCTATATATGTAGGTTTCCAGCACATCCTTCTCTCTTCTCAGGTATATTTCTTTAGCTTTTTATTTTTTACATGACTTCTTGCAAAGGTCCTGCACCTCTGCTGATATACACTGATCCAAACTATACCACTGTGTACAAGGACTGACCTTTGCTGAACCCACTTCCGAAACAGATATATTGTTGTTATCAGTGAAATGCAGTTTCTAGTGGTCCAGTGCGCTGTATATATACACACTGTGAGTGTCTCTGTCTCTCTCTTTTGCACTCACACGCATACATGCTGGCACACACACACACACACACACACACACACACACACACACACACACACACACACACACACACACATACACGCACACACACACACACACACACACACACACACACACACACACACACACACACACACACACACACACACACACACACACACGCACACACACAGTGTCAGCAGTTCACAGTGCCCAGAGACCTCTTAAGAAAGGCTATGGTGGAAGTAATAGTGGAAATGCCTACAGAGTTATGAGCTACCCCATTTACCCACTGTGACTCCTGCATGATTAAATTACTGGGATAACTATAAATTCTCAGTGCTGGTAGATCTACTTCATTATCCTTTGTGATTACCCATAAATCTACTGGGTAGAACATTTTGGAAAGACCTGAAAAATCATAGCTCTCAACCTCTTACCACAAAAAAATCTGGAGAAGCCTCAAAATAGGGGCACATTTTAAATATTGCTCGTATATGCTTAGGAAGTTGCTAGAATAAAATATTTTGTTACCATGCATTTTCTGAAAGATATGAAGTCTGAAACTCAAATGCTTGTCATTATTCACTGAATTCAGTCCTCACTGATATGCAACACCAATCCAAAAAACACAAGTTATATGAGGAACAGACCAAGAATATGAGGCAAAAATCTGGACATATGAAAAGTATGCTGAAAATGCGTATACTTCTTCACCAGTGGGTGATTGTTTAAGTGTTACAGAATGACTGTCATTTAAAGCACCACCAGCAACACCAAGCAACTGAAAATTAAATCTGTCAGCATAAAGTGTGACAGATGGACATGTATGCACTCCATTACATAGTCTGCATTCTGCTGTAATACAATGGAAATGTATATTACTGTGAAGAAAACACTTTTACATAGCATTCTGAGGCATCCTGCAGAAAGAGGACGAAGCTGAGGTAATTAGTATTTGCACTGCATTTTATATTGTTATACTTCTTTCTGCAGTGGATCCTGTATGAAGGAGGTGACACTTTATAAAAAATGAGTTACCCTATGGCCTGAACCTGTACACTCTTACCTGTGCTGCTGTTACAAAAAAGGGTCTATTACTGCAATAACTGTTAACTGATGGGCAGTCTGTACTTCTACTCTAATACTGTCTGCAGCATGTGCTAAAGGGAACAGATGTGACTAGAGTAGCTGTAAACTGCTCTGCTGTCTGCATGACAGCATTATTTCTTGAAGTATGCCCTACAGAAAGGAGCTGCATTGGAATATGAAATGCTTTTCAGTCTTTGTGGTTGTGTTATTCTTTGTAGCACTTCCTGCATTTAGAAGCTGGAGCACTCCTTCACAGAGGAAATTGCCAACCTGATAGCTGACAGATTGTAAACATCACCCCCCCCCCCATCCCCAACAGCCTTACCTCAAAGCATACCTGACACCAGTCCTCTGCCTGGTATCTCTAGAGATCAGGTCTTATCTGTGCTCTCCAAAGCCAAAAACATTGCCTCAATGAGACCAGATAACATCCCAAGTTGTTTATTAAGCAATCTAAAACAGGACATAGAGGACCCACTTTGCTTTCTCTTTAACCGTAGTCTATGAACTGGCTTTGTTCCAGCAGAGTGGAGAACTGTAATCCCCTTGCTCAAAGGGGGGCCATCAACCAACCATGGGATTTATAGACCCATAAATCTAACCAGACTAATCTGCAAGCCTATGATAATCATCATGGACCTTATCAATAAGGACATAGGTAACCTTCAAACTCTAGACCCAACCCAGTTTGGCTTCATTAATGGTAGATCATGCTTATTTAGCCTAGTAGACTACTTTTTTGGGAAAGTCACCAACGCTCTGGATGAAAGTAAGACAGTGCTTACTGCCTATCTTGACCTAGCCAAGGCTTTTGACACAATTCCCCATTCAGGTATCATTGAGAAACTCTCCCAGCTTGGGATTTATGTTTACATCACTAGATGTGTAGCCAATTGGTTTAACAACAGAACACATACTGCCAACGTTGGTGACTCCACCTCTACAAGTAAACCCATCACCAGTGGCATACCACAAGGATCTGTGCTGGGCCCTTTACTGTTTGAAATCTACTTCTCAGAAGTCCAGGCTAAAGTAGATGGCTTTTGGCTTAGCAGGTTCATTTATTGCAAATTGGGTGCAATCATTGTCATGCAATGATGTTAACATATTGCAGGAGGGGCTAACACAGGCAGATGACTGATGCCAAAGCCACGGTCTAAAACTAAATGTAAAAAAGTGGATTGTTATCCCCTTTGGCAAAGCAGAATTCTCTGCTAATTACAATATTGACAGCACCCCCCCAAGTTCAAACTCAGTGGGGAGAGCCCTGGAAACATAGGTAGATGGCAATCTGAACTTTGACCACAAAGTTTCCACAGTGGTAAGGAAGGCCTTCTACATTGTGCATCCCATAACTAAGGGCATCACATCCAGGTCTAAGAATGTTATAACTCCACTTTATCCTCATCAGACCATTAATAGAGTACAATGCTCCCATCTGCATGTAGTTCACCAGACACCTGTAGCAGCTGGAGAAAGCAGACATGGCTAGTCTGACTTGGAACTGCTCTACAGAGTATAATGATGCATTTCTGTTGGCAGTGTGTCCTATATGAAGAAACAATGACTTTGGCCTAGGGTCTGTTTACGGTCATACATTATGGTCTAAAGTGTGTTCTGCACATGCCTCTTAACCTGAAGACATTGAAAATAGGAACAAAGGTCCTGGAAGCAGTGGCTGAGGAAAGGGAAGTCTGAATGAGGATGTCAAAGCTAGAATCTGAGTTTCTGCAGCCAAATGGCCCAGAGTGTCAGACACAATGTATGACAGAAGAATGCCAAAGAAGATGAAAAGTAATGTGTACAAAACAGTGGTGTGAGCAATACTACTGTATTGCACAGAAACCTGGACCGTGCAATTGAGGAAGCTAGGGTGATGAAGATGAAGTGCTTGAGATAGGTGGAAGGATGCACAATTGGGACAGATGGAGAAATGAGGACAGCAGAACAGAAGCCCAAGTAGCTCCAATTACAGAGAATGTCAAAGATAATAAATTATGATGGTTTGGGGAGAGGAAAAAGATGGGGAAATTAGGTCATACAACAAAAAGCTGGATGGGATGTGTGACAGAAGATGTGTGATAGGCATGACTGTCAATGAAAGTAGAAGAGTGGCATTGAATTTAAACAGATGGTGACAACTGTAGTGATACTCTGTATAAAAATGGGAAAAAAGGGGGTTGGTGATGACAATTGATGAGGATGATGATATTTACAGGCAGAGACAAATAGGGGCAATGGTATGCAATGTTTTGAAGAAAGCCATGAAAGCACATTGTTTGCCTACACAGTACAAAAAGATCACTGTACCTTTTTATGCATCAGTAATCAGACCCATTACTTAAGAGAATGTGGCAATTTCTAGCCTTCAAGCAAGTTATCACATGTTTGAAAATGCATGACTCCTTACTAGAAAAATAACAGGGGTGGAAAAATAAATTAATCAGAAAAAATTTCAGTAATTGCCATATTCTGTTCACTATATGTTACTTAAAGCTCACATTCGCCTGATCTATAAGATACTGTCTTATCCAGTTCTATGTGAAAGTCTGTCCCTGAAATGTACCACTAAGAAGTTAGGATGAGATTGAGAAACATAAAAATCAATTATAGAAAGCAAATGTAACAAGTAATTATCACAACTCCTTCCTAGATCTTGAAATAAGTTTCTCAGTGCAATCAGAAATTCTAAGTCATTAACTTGACATATGTACAGAAGCAGGAAATATCAACAAGGGGTCGCATCATTTAAGCTTCTTAAAGGCTGTTAGGTTTTAAGCTTAATAATCTTCCAATCTACTAAAATGAAAGAAAGAAAAACATAAAGTAAGACTACATATACTGCACATACAAAATACATAGACGTTCAAGCCATTCCTAAAACAGCACTACAATCAAAAAAATGCTAAAAATTGTATCTAATAAAATTAAAATAAAAAAACATGAAGAATAAAAATAAAGAAAACTATAAAGCATATTTAGCAATCAGCAAACAGCATTACCAGCAAAACTTGTCCAGTTCTAAATATTTACATTAACTGGAAAATATAATTAAATTATAAAATTTAACAAATATTAGCACAACCCACGCTAATTGACTAAAATATGACAAAAGATTACCAACGGACACTTATAAAACGCTTAAGACATAACTCAAAACTAGATAAGAAAACCAACCACAAAATAGTCCATTCAAACAAACCTAAGGAAATTATACAAAGCTCTCATCAGCAGACAATTTTCTCAGTGAATATTTTATGCTGCTACTTGTTAGGACCTTGCTATAGAACAGTGACACAGTGATGTAAAGGTTAGCATTACTGTCTGACAGCACTTGGTTCTATAGCTGGGTGACATCTTTGTACAGTTTATATGCTAGCCTAGTGCCCATGAGGGTTTCTGTCAAGACAACCCATAGCTGAACTAGCATGCTTCCAAACTGCCAATAGGTTTGCATACCATGGGTGGGTATTTGTGAATGTGTTTGTGCATGCATGTGCATACGTGTGTGTGTGTGTGTGTGTGTGTGTGTGTGTGTGTGTGTGTGTGTGTGTGTGTGTGTGAGTGTGCGTGTGTGTGTGTGTGTGTGTGTGCGAGTGTGCATGTGTGTGTGTTTGTACATGTATCTTGAGATGGTTTGGCACTCCATTCATGAGTCGTGTCAGTCACTTGGGCCTAATTATTGCTGGGAAAGGGGACAGTTCCCATATAAGCCTGAAAACAATTAGAGTATTGGAGTATGAATGAATGAATGAATGAATGACTTTTCTAGAGACGGTAGGCTAGAAACTTTTTATGGTTCACAGTAAGTTTATTTTCACCACTACCAACATTACAGATGATTAAAAGTATCACTCAGTTAATGCTATTTTAGTCTTATAATAATCTGTTTTATTGGACAAGTTCACGATTCATATAGAGTTCCTGCCTTCTCTAGCTACAACCATATTTCTCAGCTATATCATGTCATTCCTAGTAACTACTCTTTTCAACTGTTTTAAAGTGTATGCTGCTATCTCCCCAGAAATAGTTAAATGTGATATTTAATTTATCAGATTGCATTATTTCAAGATGAAGAATGAATAATAAATCATCCATTAATAAATGTGATCTTTTTTCCAGTGTTAGCTAGCAAAACATTTTGTAGTCTTACAGTATATACATCAAGTGAGGCCTAAATACAGGAAGAATTATACCTCTGTCTGGTGGTGTGTGCCCCAGAAATACTTTTTGCTTTAATAGTCTGCAAATAGTGTGTTTGGATGCCTCTTGCAGATACAATATAGAATAAATGCAGCACTGGCATATGCTCAATATCAGGATGCAATGTTTTACTTTTCAAAAAATATTCATTTTTTCCTAAGAACAACTTCTGTAAAAATGTAGAACAGAATAATAGCTTGTGGGGTGAACACTTAACAAAAAGCATCTATAAAACTAGTCATTAAATACCAGAAATGCTGAGTACACTGCAGGCCCCAAGCCACCCTTCCCCTGTCAGATTCTGTGTTGATGGGAGAGCAGCTCAGTGAAATGCAAAGCTCTGAAAGACAGCAGCTGTTATCTGCATTCTGTATTCAACAAGGCTCATTTTTTCCTCCTCTCTCACCAATTTACAGGATGCCTACAATGAGATGACAGGCTCAGTGCTGTATTTTCATATGATTAAGCAATTTTCTCATTCCATTACCCTTTGAAAGCCAAAATATTTTCTCAGAATTTCTGCATACCCCTGGTACACAACAATGGGAAAGAGACCACCATAAAGAACTGAATTGTAAAACTCCTAGACCTGATCTGTGCATAGATGAAACTCTACTGACTGCTGGCAAAATGCCATACCTATAATGTTTCCAACTTAGAGCCATGAAAGAGTATTCTTTCTAAAGTCAGTATCGTTTCTGACAAACATAGAAGACTGGAAGTATGAACATGCAGATTAGTGTGATACAAATATATCACCCAACTGAAAAATTATTTATTTTTGTTTATTTGTGTATTGACCATGTGTATGGGCTACACGTTTAAAGCCCAGATTTGACTCCAATAACAGAGACAGCTCCATAGCATAGCAGTTTTGGCCACGCTGTGCCCAGGATGACATGCAAATGACTAGCAGCCTAGGCTGTGTTGAAGCCACTCTGGGAGTCATGGGACTGACAGAATGATGACAGCATATCTATTTTTTTTTTTTTTTTTTGCTGTCATTATTTTTTGCTACCTTTATAGCCTACAGTATACAAATTTCCCTTCTCATGGGCAACCCTGGAGCATTCTCTGGCTAACTGGCTTGCTCAGTGAAAACTGGGGGAATAAAATGCAACACCAGAGAATGAAATGTATCAGAAACCTACAGCCTTATGTATCAGAAGCCTATAGACAGTCAAGGGGGGTTATTGTAAAGCACCAATGTAACAGCAACATGTGAGGGAAGGTTCATAAGTACATCTCTAACAAAAGGGAGGTCTGGAGCATGTGAGCCCACAAAAATTGTATGGCACGTAGTTGAGCATTGCAGGTGAGCCAATACAAGTAAATATTGAGTGAAGATCTCTTTGTCAGATGGGAAAAGAGGATTAAAATGGTAACTGAAGAAACAACTGGAATAGACAGGTGCTTTAAATGACACAAAGTCAAATCATAGTCTGACTATACTCACAAGGGTTTACACTAAACTAAATAAAAATTGCATAAAATCAACTGACTATCTGCACTAAGAGATAATTAAACACAATTATCATTTAAGGCTGGCTATATACATAGAACAAAGTTATGAAAACTAAGAGGTAGTGTGTTACTGGTTGATATGAAAGAAAGAATATAATGCTTCTTTCACTACTCATTTATATAACTGAGTAGCAGAGAGAGAGATGGACCTTATCCAAGACAGCAGCAGGTGTAAGGCAGGGAAGTCAAAAACTGTTCTATCATAGCCAAAGAAGAAAACAATGAAACAGGCCTTCTCCAACCCTTCACTGTTTAATTCCAAATTTAGACAAAATATATTATCATCCCACATTCCAAAGGCATGCAGTAGATTGAATGAACACTGTAAATTGGCCACAGGAGTGAGTGTGTGTGCATGTGTGTCATATGGAAAAACGACTGCAGCAGGGCAATTCAACCAGCTGTATGAACATTGGCCTAGATCATAGTCACTGCTGAAGTGATACCCCAACCTCATATGCAGAAATGGTAAAAAGAGGATGTGGCTGGCTGGCTGACTGGATATATGAATATCCCATCCTTTTCATAAAAACAATCATAAGAGCTTTTGCTACAAAGATAGCTACCTGCCTTTGTATGTAGCAAAATATCCTGATATTTGGCCCAACCTTGAAAATGTGGATACAGCATTCAGTCCTGGACTGAGGCAGGTATAAAGACATGGCCAGATATGAATATTCAGACCTGATTCAATGGTTCAGGACATTATGAAAGATCTATCCAGCTGGTTCAAAGCCTTTTGCCAGGTATCTAAACTCCAGACACATACATAAAGTATGGGCACATTCAAGAATTCCATTCAACAATTAAGGCTGCATTCAATTTAAAAGGATTAGGATTAATTATCTTGCCAGCTGTTGGTAAAGTAGTGTGTTTGTACACTCTAGCAAGCACTTATTTTTGCATCAAGATGTCAGTGAATTTTCCATCTAGTGCACAGGAAGGTAGCCAGATGTGTTTAGGTTGGGGAAACACTTGAGATTTCTGCATGTAGTTCTATTGGCTGTAGGGCTTATTAATCAGCTTATCTTGTTTATAGTGCCTTTAGAAATTCTGTACAATTGAGTGGCTCTTGGCTCACTTATACAAAGCTATATGCTGTTTAAATTACACTGCTGTTTCTGTATCTTTAAATTTGTTTATTGTAACATTTCATATCTTTTACGTTTATTTCTGGTAGCATTTCACTCTGGACATTCCTTTACTGTGCTTTTACATTAGGATGACTGAGATTATTCATGTAGAGTCAGAGGGTGTTTACCTGCTCTATCTGAGCTGGGAAGCACACAAAAGAGCTCTAAGTATTTTTTTGCACTTCTCTTATATACTGTGACTGTACCTTAGCAGTTTCAGAAACAAACTGCACTGTCTGCTGCTGTTTTAAGTAGTTAATTACACTATATTACATTGCATCTCTTAGCTGTAGGGCTGTTGTAGGTAATTTGTGTAGTCTTGTTACACTTGGCTCCAAACCAGCTATTCTACATTAAGAAGGTGTTTTGATGCACCCATGTGACAAACGTGTGCTGATCTAACCTGTCTGAGTTGGGAATTACTGGTGAAAGGCTTATTGTGTGCTTTCCTGATTGGTAGTTAGCTTAAAACTTATTTCTCTTTGCTAATATTTAAGCCTCATGTTTGCTTGCTCTTTGCACAGTGGCAGTTAGCAGTGCTCTGTATATATATATAAAAGCCTAGAACCTCAGTTTTCCCTAAACAGCTATCAGTGAAACCCTTCCAAGTTGTTCTGCTGCACTCTAGGAGAAATGCAGTTGCACACTGAGCAGTGTTGCCTTATTGATCAACTTTAGCCTACACAAAATATAGGTCCCTCTTGTAGTCTCAGCACTACCAGCACAGTCCTGTCAAATTAACCCATTCCCTTCCCTAATAAAACATATAGTAAGAGCAGTTTCCCATCATCTCTCTGGCCAGCCTGATAGACATGGGCATCCTGAGGCAATGTAACAATTGTCTCATGTATACTGATAACCACTTACTTCTGAAACAAGGGGTTGTGAGGGTGGCCTAATGATTAAGGTGTTTGCCTTACAAACACAAGGTACAGGGTTTGAGTCTCACAAGGGATAATTGGCTAGGCTTACAAACGGCTCTCAAGGGCAGTTAGCCTAGTACTAATCTATGAATCTATATTTTATGTAAGAGACTATGAAATTGGAGGTAAGACTCTCACATAAGGACAAATTGAATGCCAAACAAGTTGTCAGCACACACTAAATAAGGACATGACACAAATCCACATATGCAGAGGTACTCACTAGTAACTTAGCAAAAGATCAGAGGCCTCCTAAACAGAAACGACTTACACACATAAAAATGCCAAAAACAATCACAGAACATAATAACACACACATCAGCATCTTAACAAATAAGCCCATATGGTGTAACACCATAAAACCTACTGTATTAGTCATATGTGATGCCACTGTGAGACCCACGGATGTTCCCCTCACCAGGTTGCATAAGGAGTGGGCTATGGTTACCTGCCTGTCATGTGCCAGGGTCTGTCAAGACATTAAAGCACTGAAGTCATTCATCCACAAATACCGGTATGACTCTACCATAGTCCATGTGGGGGTGCATGAATTGAGATTTGCCTCACTGGACTATATGAAGAGAGACATGACTGAGCTCTCAGATTATGTGTCTCTGGCAGGTGTAAGTCTAGCTTTAAGCAGCATTCTACCTTCTCCAAGGATGATTCCACAATACAAACAAAAATTGATTGACTTTAACAATTGGCGTAGCTTCTGGTGTCAGTCCAAGGAGATCCAATATCTTTCAGCCTGTGAAGACAAGATTGACAGGCCATGCTGCTTTGCCAGAGATGGTCACCTATCACCTGTCACCTGTAGGCTTTTGGATACTGGCAAAGGCATTAGCCACCCCTGTTGTACCTTTTTTATGCAATGTCAAAATAACCAACCTCCCAATGTAACAACATCCCCTCTAGATAAACTCAAGGTACTGCTGCTTAATGCTAGGAGACCATAGAAGAAACTGCACTCCTTGGAAGCAGTCCTCACTTTGGAAGATGCTGACATCTGTCCAGTCATTGAGACATGGTGGAAAGACACAGAATGCACCCCAGCCTTGCATGACTACAATGCCTTCCATACATTCAGACCACAAACAGAGCATGAAAGAACCAAAGGAGGAGGTGTACCCATCTTCATTAAGGATAAGTACACTTTGAGAATGGTCAAACGGTATGACTCTCTGGAGCTACTCCATGTCAAATTAACTATAGGCAAAGCCCCCCACCAAATCATAGCTAGCTATAGGTCCCCCACCATGAAACAGGAAAAGCATACCACATATCTGCATTTACTGGAGTCACTTGCCATACAGCCCAACACCTTACTCATGGGTGACTTTATTTAAGCTATCATGGACTTGGAAATGTACATGACCACAAACATACTGGCTCAGAGGATCTAGGACTTTCTCAATGCAAATGCTCTGGAACAGCTATTCAGCACACCTACAAGAGTCTTAAATGTCCTGGACATAGTACTCACTAACACAGGAGAGCCTTGCACCCCCCCCCCCTGCTCCCCCATGTGATGTCCTCCCTGGTAAGATAGGGCCATAAATCAGTCTTGTTATATGTAATTTTAAGACCAGATACCCCATCAAGCTCAAAACTGCTTAAGAGTTTTTCAAAGATAAATTACCTCCTAGTAAGTGATGGTATAAGAAGGTTCAAAGCCCCCTCAAATACAGATAACATGGACTCCTATGCAGAGGTATACACCAATGCCCTACATAACCACTTAAACAGTTGTACAGTACCAGCTGTAACTGACTGTATTAAAACCAGGTCTTGCCAAAAAAAACAAGCAACCCTAGTGAAACTCTAATATAAACACACTATACAAGAGAAAGAAACTAATGTCCAAGAACAAGAGGGAACTGGCTCAGAAGAGGAAAAAAAATCACTCTCCAGTTTAAACAAACAAATTAGAGATCTTGTCAAGTCCTCCAAAGCTAATTATGACACAAAAATAGCTTCCCTAGTTAAGGATAATCACAAGACATTCTTTAACTACATCCAAAATCTAAAACAGAATACCCAGCTCTGCACTGAACTGGTTGTGGATGGCACCAGCCATACTCACGGGAGGTAATAGACAGATTTGGAGCAAAAGTCACCCCTGTCTCCTTCAGTCATCCCCCAAAGTATACCTGCCACCATTCATCAGCCTATTATCTCAAGAGAACAGGTCATCTCAGCACATACCAAAGCTAAAAACAAAGCATCAGTGGGAATAGACTACATCACAGGTTGCCTTTTAAACAACTTAAAATATGACTTGGCAGACTAACTTGGATCCCCATTTAAGTACAGCCTGTGAACTGGCTATGTTACAGCAGAATGGAGTACAGCAAAAGTAATCACTCTGCACATGGTAAACCATCAATCAACCCTGGGACATATAGGTCCATAAGCTTGACTAGCCTTATCTGCAAAGTCATGGAATGAATCATTATGGACCTTATTCACAAGGACTTAGGTAATCTCCAAACTCTGGACCCAACTCAGTTCAGATTTGATAAAGGTAGATCATGCTTGTTAAAAATGTTTGACTTCTTTGAGAAAGTCATCAAAGCCCTGGACAAGAGAAAGACAGTGCACACCACCTATCTTGACCTTGCCAAGGCATTTGACACAATCCCCCATTCAGGTATTACAGATAAACTTTCCCAGTTGGGAAATAACCCCTACATTATCAGATGGGTAACCCACTGGCTCACTGATAGGAAATATACCATAAGAAGCACAAAACAAGACAAGACCAACCAGATAATCCACAAAACAGCTGAAAAAGACAGTATGCAGGACAAACTCCAAGATTTAACTCTGTTTATTAAAAAAAATTTAATAAACGGAGTTGAATCTTCGACTTTATCCTGCATACCGTCTTTTTCAGCTGTTTTCTGGATTATCAAGATGACTTCACCTCTAGCAAAAGACCAATCACCAGTGGCATATCACTGGGTACCATCAGTAATGTCTAACATTTCCAACCTAGTACCACACAGGGGTAATACTCTGGTGATCACACACACACACACACACACACACACACACACACACACACACACACACACACACACACACACACACACACACACACACACACACACACACACACACACACACACACACACACACACACACAAACACACACACACACCTGTCTGTCTATCTGTCTATAATTTTCATTCTGTCTCAACTGCTATCAGCACTTGCCACCTCTCCATGGTTGTATGCAGGCCTTGCTCATTGTAAAACCCCTGACCCCACTACTACTTAATTACTTGCTTTCCCAGATTACTGATGAATATAAAAACTCTCAGCTATGGTGGGAGAAATGGTAGAAGAGTGCAGATGTGCACCTTCATTTGTCTGCGTGTACAGACAAGTAAGTTTGAATATGTGTGTGTGTGTGTGTGTGTGTGTGTGTGTGTGTGTGTGTGTGTGTGTGTGTGTGTGTGTGTGTATGTGTCTGTTTGCACACGAATGTGTCTGTGTCCACATACAAGTGAGTGTGTGTGTGCCTGTGAACATGAAAGTATGTATATATGTGTCTGCGTGCATGCATGTGTGTCTGCATGTACAGACGAGTGTGTGCGTGTCTGTGTGTGTGTCTCTCTCTCTGTGAACATGAATGTGTGTGTATATTTGTCTGTGTATGTGTCTGTGTGCACATGCAAGTGTGTGTGTGTGTGTGTGTGTGTGTGTGTAGGTGTAGAAGTGTATGTTTGCATATGTGCATGTGTATATATGTGTGTGTGTATGAGTGTACATAAATGCATGCATTAGTAAGTAAGACTATATAAGTTTGTGTGTGTATGTGTGTGTGTGTGTGTGTGTGTGTGTGTGTGTGTGTGTGTGTGTTTATTATCTTTTTCACTGCATATGTGTACATTTAGACTGGTGCTACAGCAAATACAAGAAAATGTGAGTGGTAAGTGTGTGTGTGTCCATGTCTGTGTCTGTGTTTCTGAGTTTATCTTTTTCACTGTATCTGTGTGCATTTGGAATGGTGCTACAACTCCTTGTAAAGAATAACACTTTAGAACTTATCTCAAATTCCTTAGCTAATTTCTTTTGGAATAAATAACATAGTGAAACAGAATCACAAAATATTGCTCACTTTAAACTGAAACAATTTTATGCATTGTGGAATGTATTTTTACATTCCCTACCACATTTCTTTTGCAAGAAACAATGCAATGAACAGTCACATCTAATTAGCATTGCACATTACTTAGTTTAAGTAATGCAGAAATACTTGCAATACCAGAAAGTATACAATAATTGAAAATTACAGCGTTCTTAGCTTCAGAAAATACCAGTTTCATATTAAGTTGTCACTTTGCTTTTTCATCTGTACTAAGAAAATGCAAGAAGATGGGGCATGAGAAAGTTTTTTTTTTTTTTTCACAGCTCCAGAATGCATCAGATGACAGCTCTCAATGTAATTTTCACTTTACATGTAATTAAATGACTATACCTTAAAAAGTTAACACTGAGTAATGATGGATGATTCAGTTTTTATCTTTTTGATATACTTCAAACAGCAGATTCAAAGGGTACTTCCTCAGTCTTTTCTGGTAACACTCATTCTTGGAGATACAGACAAAAAAAAAATCACAAGGGCAAATAAGTTTCTCATGCAGTTGGGTTACATCAAGCTGTTCAGTCACGGCTTTTTATAAAAGACTATTTATCTTCAGCTGACAGTAAGGGCAAAGTGATGTTTTGTACTTTCTGTGCTCTGGACTGTTGGACTGTGCTAGTCTATTGTTTAGGCAATCAAATGAACAGTGGCCAAATAATTTAAGAGCAGCGGATCTCAGATAATGATTGTGTAGACATGTAATTGTGGGTCTATATTACCAAATCAAAAAACCCTTTGCACGAATACCTAAACGTTGACACATATAACGCGAACCGCAAAAATCCCGAACGCACTAAACAGTGAAAAATAAAATAACGAACTGTCATAGTTGGCCAACCTCACCAACCGCTAAATACTACCTACCCAAACAAAATAAATAAACCACATACATACACTAACTAAACCCTACTTCTAACCTAAAGTAAAGCACCAAAACCCTACTTCTAACCCTACACTAAACCCCACATACACAACTAACTATGCACTATCCTTAACCCCTCCCTAACCCTAAGGTCTGTAACTACCACTTACGTCCCCTACAGACATACACCCAAAAAATAAATAATACACATACATACATTTAACAAAACCCTACTTCCAACACTACACTAAACCCCCACATACCCAAGTATCTATGCACTATCCTTACATACAGTTAAATAAATCCCTGCTTCTAACACTACACTAAATCCTACATACATTACCTATCTATTCACTTACATTAACCCACATCCTAACCCTAAAATCCTACCTATCGCACACTTACCTTACAGAGCAATACTGCAGATGGGTCAACCATTACACTTCGACATTTAATTTTTTGCTATTTTGTACGTTCAGCATTTCCATCTTTCGCACAATCCGTGTCGCTCTTTTTGTATTCACGATTACGGTTTTCAATCTGGTAATAGGAACCCGTAATTGTGTATCTGACAATGTTTCTGTCTGTCTATATATGTAGATGACTCTGTTTTCTTTTCTTATTTTTTTTAATTTATTTTATGTACTTGTTAACTGATTAACTGGACTAGGCATAAGGATCTCCTTTCAGGAACAACCTGGAAACACTGCTTAGCTAGCAATTTGCTTGGAGTCACACGGAAGGCAAATGGAAATTGAAGGAACCAAACCCAGTACTACAAGATGAAGCACATTAGCAGCTCTTAGACTGATAGAAAGAATATGTTATGGTTTACACACACATACTACAACCCAGTATCCTCCAGCCTTCAAATAAAATTAAGCCTTTCCTACTAGCAATAATAAAATGAAACATTCCTGTATATTGCCATGTCACTTGTTTGCATGTATGTCTGTTTCTTGCAGAACACTTTGGGCCCAGTTTCAAATGATCTACTCTCAGTGTAAGTGAACATAGACTGGGGCCAAAGGTGGAGGTGTGTTGATCTACACTATCAACACACATACCTCCAGGTTGGTTAAACAGGATGCTACCATCCACATGGAAGTCACCATAGATAAGGTCCCTTACCATATCACGGCTAGCTACAGGTCATTATTTATGCCCCTAGAGTCTCATAGCTCTTACCTAAACCTACTTGAGATGCTCACCATCCAACCAAACACCTTATTCATGGGTCAATTTAACTACCCCTCTATAGACTGGGAAACTTACACTGTCTCAAACTCACAGGCACAATGATTCCTGGAATTTATTAACACAATCACTCTGGAACAGAAAATGCATGCTCCAACCAGAGGATCAAACATACTGGATCTGGTACTCACCAACATGGGAGAGCATTGCACCCCCTCACCCACACCCACCTGTGTCACTTCCTCACTAGTGAATTCAAATCATAAAACTGTCTTATTTGAAGAAAAAAATCAACCCAGAAAATCCAATTAAAACAGTAATGGTTAGGAACTATTTTAAGGCAAACTATACCCTGTTAAGTGGCAGTTTGTCAAAATCCAAGTCTCCTCCTAACCCCAAGACTACAGCTACCTATACAGAATTATTCACAAAGTTCCTATATAAACATGTGAATGACTACATGGAAGCTGCCAAACCTACCTGAAGTGAACCCAAAACAGACACTAAAAACATACCCCACTGGTGGAATCCTCACCTAAATAGGGCATATAATAAAAGAAAAAAAAACTCATGGCCAAAATCAGGAAGAGCAACTCCTATAAAGACAAGTGGTATCTTATACAACTAACTCAGAAACTAAGAGATCTATTTAATTTAAACAAGGCGATATACAAGGCTAAGGAGTAGCACAGTGTCTTCCTATGTCCGGAACCTTAAAGTATCACCTTTACTGATCAGGTTGACATAGCAAATCTACTGGCTGATAAATTCAGCTCAAACTTCACCCCACCCCAACTCCTCCAGATGAAATCCCTTCCAACATACCACCCCCAACTATGAACAGAGACCAGGTGCTGGCTGTACTCACTAAAGCCAAGAACATTGCCTCTGAGGGTCCCGACAACATCCCCAGTTGCCTCCTGAACAGTCTAAAACGTGACCTATCAGGACCAGTTGAGGCACCCTTCAACTACAGCCTCAAAGCAGGCTACATTCAAGTGACTAGAGGATGAAAATCCCCCTCCATCAACCAACACATGGAACTATAGGACCATCAGTCAAGCAAGCCTAATATGCAAAGCCATGAATGAATTATCATGGAAATGATAAACAAGGACATTGACAATCTACAGACACTGAACCCAACCCATTTTGGCTTTGTTAAGGGAAGGTCTTGTCTATTTAACCAGGTGGATTTCTTTGAGAGGGTCATTAAGGCAATGGACAAGGGTGAAACAGTGGGCTCCCTATTACGCTGCCACAGACGCAGGTTGTCAAATACGTTTTTGTCGAACTGAAAAGCTTGAAAAGGCAAAATAGCGAAGTGGCTTTTCAGCGAATTCTTTCCTTGGGAAAGAATTTGTTTGGCTGCTTTTGCTACTTTGCCTTTTCTGTACTGTAATACGATCTCGGAGTTGGTATATTTAAGTAGGGTGGGTGTGGGGGGCAAAGTCCATCACATTATGCAATGTTTTATAGTTTTTTTTTTTTTCTCGAAACAGCGATCTTTTTCCCTTGCCTATTCTGAGGTTTTGACATTGTAAGCTTTCGCTTACATGGGGTTGATTATGTGTTGTTCGCTCTTCTGAGCATGCGATATCATAATATAGACCCAAACAGTGCATACTGTATATCTTGACTTAGCCAAGACATTCAATAAAATACCCCACTCAGGCATTGTTGACAAGCTGTCTGAACTACCCATAAATCCCTACATAACTCTCTGGATTGCCGGCTGGCTCACAGACAAGAAGTTAGGATCAGTGAGACCACCTTCACCAAGAGACCAAGAGCTGATTACTCCAGAGATCGGTGCTGGGACCACTCCTATTTTTTCTTGGAAGTCAAGATTGGGATTCATGGCCTCTGTCTCACCAAGTTTACAAATGACTGTGAACTGGGAGCTGTTATAGACTCCCCCAAGAAACCAATATCTTGCAAGTGGGTTTAACACAGATAAATGACTGGTTCCATGGCCAGAAAATCACTTCCAAAAGTGCATTATAAAGCCTTTTGGGAAACTGTCAACCTGAGTTAATTACTCCCGGGATAAAACACCCCTAAGAGTTGACCTAGTGGTAAGACATCAAGGAAAATATATAGAGTGCAGTGTGCCCTATGACTAACATACAACAAAGATATTAAGAAAATCATTCTATATTGTACAAATTATAGAAAAAGATATGGCAGCCATGTCCAAGGAAGTTATAGTACCACTCTAACAAGCCCTTATCAGACCTAACATTATGTACAATGCCCCTTTTACATGCAGCTAACCAGACTCTTACAACAGATGGAATTCCCACAAAGATTTCTCACTAGAAGAATTCATGGCATCTGAGGTTTTTGGCTGCATTTGTTTTGTTTCCTAGTTCTAAGTAGAGTCACTGCAGCATGTCAGTGGATTGTGGATCTTTTAAGACACTCACTGGGTTTTTTTGCCTTGTGAATTTATTTCTTCCATCCCATACATATTTGACGGAAATTTCATACAATCTAGGGATGATGTTTTTTCTTTGCACAAAGTATCTGATTTATGCCCTGCTTATACTTCCTTTCAGAAATTTTTAGTGATCCATTTTCATTTACTTCTATAGGTATATTTAATTTATGGGACTGTTTAGGGTGGTTGCTCCATTTTAAAATCTAAAAAAAAAAAAAAAAAAAAAATAGTTGTCACTTGCCAGATTTGTAAATCACTAATTTTATATGAAAATTTTTGACAGCTTTGTTTTGATGATTCTTTGCTTGCATTTAACTTGATAAAACTGGGGATTTTGGTTATACTTTATTAATTTGTACAGTGAAGTTGATTTTTTGCTTGTGCTTGTTTTGTTACTTAGAATTTAACTTTTTGCTGTTTGTTTTCAAAAATTTTTCTTAGTTGAGAAAAAATAAATATACACAATATTCATAACTTAAATATGTTATACATATATATGAATTACCAATGATTATGAAAAATGAATTATTTATTTTCAATTAGAATTTACTATATAAAAAAATCTTAACACCTAAGTATTTGCATTCATTTCTTCATTGTGTTTATTTCTGTTGCTCTCTTGTCAAGGCAACTGGAGTTATAGAACTCTATAATTTAAATACTGCCGTTTATTGATTTGTCTACATTCTGTTGTCTGGAAAACTGCTCTAAATCAAAATATTCCTGTCACTTTTCATTGTCCTTTTGTTATGGATTCTCTTTTCTGTTTTTTCAGATTCAATGAGTTACAGTGCTTTATGACTTCTATAACCATGTTAATATAGATTCATAAAGATCTGTTGAGGTAGACAGAGCATGTAGTTTCTACTAGGAGTATGTTAAATCAGTTTCTCTCTGACTCATACACAAGAGTTTGAATGCACTGTAGTAAATAATAACAGTGAATTTCTACTTTAATTTGTATTTTGTTTTGATGACACCTTGTATTTATAGAAGAATTTAAGGCAGTAGTGTGTACGGTTTTTACCTTTTTTCTTTACGCATAGCCTAGTTCATTGGTATAGTCTGTCTCATTGTATCTAATCACCAACAGCTCATCGAACTGACACGTCTTGTATACTGTAAGAAAGACTAACTCACTGGTATGAAATAATTTGCAGATTCCCACCCTCCAAATGGTGCAGTGATGTTGTGGACTCTATAGACACCAGTCAACTGGTTTAAGAATATTATAACTTCCACAGACATCTATCTACCAACAGGGCCTGTGGGCCATGCCCTATATATGTGCATTTGTGCAGGAATTCCAGGAAGCTTACCAACCAAATAGTTTAGAGACATGGGACGCTTGATAATAGACACATTCACCCAGTCAGTCTTGTTTATTGATTTGATATACTGCTTAATTACCTAATAGCCAGTTGCTGTAACAATCTGGTATAATCAGCACAACATCAAGTAATTCTTATATGTTAAGTCTCAAAGAAGGCATATTTTTAGATTACAATAGCAGGTGACTAATATAGCAATAACCCATGCCTGGGTGTAGGTAATGCTGGATTTACCCACGGTTGGCGTGGTTTGGTCCCGAGGGCGAAGCCCGAGGGACCAAACAAAGACAACCGTGGGTAAATCCAGCATTACCCACACCCAGAAGTGGGTTATTGCTATTATACAATGACATTATTTAAGAAAAGAAATAATTACTTTTCTTAAATAATGGCATTGTATAATGCCTCTTTGCTGCCCTTCCGCAGCTGTCTGGTGTTCCGCGGCAGTTCTGATGTACTGCGCATGCCTACGCAGTACATCAGAGCTGTGGGCAAAAGCAACGGAGAACACAAGATCTCCGTTGCTTTTTACTGTCTCGCTATGTTAAATGGGTTTAACATAGCGAGACAGGTTTAAAAAAAAGCAACGGAGATCGCAAGATCTCCGTTGCTTTTTACACTGTGTCGCTATGTTAAAGGAGTTTAACATAGCAAGACAGCTTTAAAAAAAGCAACGGAGATCTGCGTTGCTTTTTTTAAACCTGTGTCGCTATGTTAAACTCTTTTAACATAGCGAGACAGTGTTTTATACTAACGGAAAAAGTCCGGGCGACCGGACCTTTTTCCGTTAGTATATTGAGGGATTTACAACGGGCACGCTGGTTGGGCTGGCCAATCAGCGTGCACGTTTTAGAGGAGGCATTGTATAATAAGAGATAAATGTTATGATCTAAAACAGGGACTGAAATATTAAAGTGATATACAACACAGTCTTTTGTATAACTGTAATTTTCTTAAGTGGTCTAGAAATGGCAATGGCTTCCTTCTGTATCACAAAAACAGGAAAAGAGGAGTTGAGTTCTTCAGTAGCTGTCTTTTGTATCTGCCTAAATCTCTACACTAGCTCCTGTAACACCCCTAATACTGTTTCAATTTCTGTTTCTTTTAATGCATTAATGACATCTCCAGGTATTTCATTAGAATGATCCTAGTGATGCTTAGGCACCTATTATTATCTGTTCATATTTACACTATTAATCACAAAATCATGCTGCATATAAGCTACTGAAAGATTTCATCATAAACCTTGCATGATGGCCAAAACAACTGCACTGATGTTTGACCACTGTTTAGTGCTGCTAAAGAGATTTTAAATGTGGTTCATATACTATTTATGTATAGTGTCATAATTTTCATATTATTCTGAATATTCAAAAAAAAAAAACAAGACAAAAGCACACTTCAGTCTCTCTTGAAAGGCCAAAACTGTATGAATAAAATGCAGCTGACAGGATGGATGTAACTTGAGTAGTTACTGAGGTATTGTACATTTTTTTTTAAAAACATTACAAAATATGTAGTGTGTGTGTGTGTGTGTGTGTGTGTGTGTGTGTGTGTGTGTGTGTGTGTGTGTGTGTGTGTGACTTGTAAATTCCAGTTAAAGATTTAAGATGAAGAGCAGGATTCAGAAAAAGGGCTAGTTACAAATATGAAGGCTGCAGTGAAAAAAAATTGTCTTTTTAGTGTGATTGCAAAACACAGTGATTCAGAGACGCGTTAGCCCCAATGAGGAAAGACCTCATTATCAGCAAATTTGTACGTCTCTGAAATGTGTGTTGATTACCACAAGTGCTAATAAATATTTGGTTGCAGTAATCTCTACTGGCAGTCCATGCATCATGTTGGTACAGGCACCCCCATTCATTCCCCCCATGCATCACAAATGCACACACATACACACACTCACAGACATAACCATAGACACACAATGTATATCAAACACATCCCCCTCACCTGACTGCTTTCGTGTGCGTACACACACACACACACACACACACACAAGCACACATACCCTACCTATCCCCTAACTCACCATTCTACTGTGACTCCTCCACACACAGACATACTCACCTGTGACCACTCATACATCTGCATACACTCAGACATGTGGCCACACACAAACAAACACACACACACCACCCAACACTACCTCTCCACTAAACTCTCTGGCATCTACCTCTATCACAGTAATGAGGTAAAAATGAACTGGCAGTACTGGTTCATGCAGCCAAGCAGTTCTGTAAATCACTCAGCTGCATAAATCACTTACCAGCGGTATTCCTGGAGAGTGCTCATGACTCATTATTGTAAGCCTTTCCATTGGAATGCCTCATTTGAGGCAGCCCAGAGACACAACCCACTGTGGTTCTGCACCTCACTGAGTTAAAGCACTGTAAGTAGGCTGTCTCTGAATTGGGAATGGCTATTGTGATGGGTAATTATGGCTTACTGATGACAATAACATTCTGAATCCGAGGGCTAGAATCTAATAAATGCTACTACCAGTGCAAATACTGTTTTTTGTTAACACTTTGACATTTTGACTTCTTTAATAATGCATATGGTTCTAGAGATGTGATAACTTGTTCCCACTATGAGTATATAACTTGATTTTGTCAAAAGGCTCAGGGTGCAAATATTGGAAATCAGAGTACATACTGAAGTGCAATGCTCTATCACAGTGTTACACTGATCCCTTATGACTGTGCACTGTCTTATCATAATGTTCCAGTATCCTTTTATAGCATTCTACTGACCTGTCATCCCCTGTTGTTCTATCTTGTTAATATGCTGCACTGACCTGTTACAGTGTTATATCACAGCATGTTACTGTCCTATCACAGTGCTGCACTGACATTTCACCACTGGACTACCTTGCAACAACAGACAAAGTGCTGTAATGACCTTTATCAAGCTGATCTGGCACTGCATTACACTGATCTGTCATTAGTACTGACTGTCTCTGCTCCTTCATTGTCCTTTCACAGCAATGTCCTTTCATTGCAGTGCACTGATCTTTCCTCATAATGCACTGAATATGTTACAGCACTGCAGTGACTGTTTGAAGTGACTACATTACCCATCACAGCACTGCACTGAGTTGTCATGGTGTTGCACTGACCTTGTGCAGTACAGTGCTGTATTGACTTTCCTGGTACTATAGTGACCTGTCACTATGCAGCATAATAGGTTCATAGATTCATAGGTAAATACTAATCGAGCTGCCCTTTCAGGCCACTTTAAGCATAGCCAATTTCCCTTTTTGTGCTCAAAATAACCTATCCCATTGGGTTATAGATTCGCCTTACCCATCCCATTGTCAATAATTATATATCACCTCTAATAAGAATAACAGGGATCATACCAGAGATGATTTGAGGGGACACATGCATGGGATAAAGCATTTAGGAGCTGCATCTCTCCATTAGTAGTACAGCGGGAAGTCCTAGGGTAAATGGTCTGTTTCCCATACACAGATCTATGTTGTGCTTGAAAAGGGACAAGGATGAACTTAATTTTATGTGGATGGGAAATTTGTTCCATAGCAGTGGCATCCTCTGCAAACTATTCCTATCCCTCCAAACCATTCCACTGATGTTGCAATAGCAATAGATTTTTAGAAACCTAGACTGAACAGGACAGGACACCTCATAGTATCTGTAGATACCGAGTATAGTGAATGGGCTTTCAGCTGGTCCACATAGGGCATGTTGTTTAGGCCTTGTATCCTTTGAGTAAGGTACCTCTGTGGGAATTCCAGTTGTTACATGTGTCTGGACAGATAGATGCCAAAGGAGACATTGTATTCAATGACTGGCCTAATGAGGGCTGAATAAAAGGGGACAATGACATCCCTAGACATAGACGCAATCCTTTTGTTTATAAGCTGTGCAATATAGAAGTACTTTCTTACACAATAGACACATATTGGTCAAACATTAGATCACTGTCCACATAATTTCCCAAATCTCAAACTAGTTCAACTCTTAGGGGAGTATTGTCCATATGGCAGATTCCTGGATAGATGACCAAAGGATAAAATAATGCATTTTTTAGCATTTAGTTTCAAACCATGATTTTGAAACCAGTTATTTATTTCAGAAAAACTTTCCTGCAGGATGGCTAAGTCATTTTGGAGAGTCAGTGACTGTTCCTAGCTTACAGTCATCTGCAACCTTAGTCAACCAGAGCCCTTTGGTATTGGATTTTATTTCAGAAAAATAGATGCCAAACAGAAGGGATTCCTGCATAGAACCCTAGGATACTCCACGGGTGAATCACCTCTTTGTGGAGATACTTTCCCCTATTTTGATTATCTACTTCCTATCTCTGAGCCAGATGGCAATCCACTGGGTGAAATAGGAGTTTATTCCCAGTTTATTTAGCTTTTCTTCTATTTCTGAGTGGGGAATTGTGTCAAAAGCTTTGACCAGGTTGAAATATATAGTGTGTACCATTTTGCCTTCATCTATTGTTTGGAGAGTCCCTTTTGATTAATTCCATGATAAGTCTTTCCAGGGCTTTGCATGTGAGGCTGAGTACACTTATGGGTCTGTAATTGCCCAGTTCTATCGAAAGTCCTCCCATATGAAAGGGAATGACTGTAGCTATTTTCCTTTCACTAGGTACAAAACCTGTATGGAGGCTGAGCTTGAATTTTGTTATTAGGGTCTGGCTAACCACAAAACATCAGAAAAAAAACAGCCCCTGCACCTTTACATCCCTGCTACCTTTATAAACTAACTCCGAGATTGAACAACAGTGGGGAACAGGGAAAAACTCCTTACCCCACTGTTACTGACCTTAAACCAAACACTATACAGCCACTCTAAAGATAAATCACACACACTCACACAAGGGAACACAAACACACACACACACACACACACACACACACACACACACACACACACACACACACACACACACACACACACACACACAAATACAAACACACATACATGTTATCTATTTTTAATGGATTTTGCATCCAATGACCAAATTATTTCAATAATGCAGAAACCCTTAAAAAATCAATGATTTCACTTTTAATCAAACTTCATTGTGCTTATTTCTGTTGCAGTCTTGTCAAGGCAACTGAAGTTATAGAACTCTCTCTCTGTATATATATATATATATATATATATATATATATGTATATAGATATATATATATATATATATATATATACATACATATACACACACACACACACACACACACACACACACACACACACACACACACACACACACACACACACACGTGTGCGAGCACACATGCACTAATAATAAAAGAAATACAATGCAAGTGTAATACTGTCCTCCAGGGTAGAATTTACAAGGAAATAGCAGTCCTTTCTGTGCTAGAGAGGTCTGATCTTGTAACACTTCAGGGTGATCTATTATCTCCCTGTAATGTCTTGGAAAACTTCAGGGTGATCTGTTATTTCCCTGTAATACCCACCCTGTCAGGCACTTTTGTCTAATAGCTTTGCTTAGTTTACATTATGCATTACCCAAAGCCATCCTTGAGCTTAACAAGGTAGGACCTAATTATTAATGCCAATTACTATATATTACTTTAGCTATTTTTTCTTGCATTGACATTAGTCATTATCTTTGAGTAGTAAAACTTGCTTATAACTAACATGCCTAATATATTTTAGCTAGGTAGCAGTAATACCATTTTTGTTCCTTCTCCTTGTGATCAGTGTACTTTAATATTTTGATTGCTATTCCTCCTAATTCTATCATTTTATTGCTTCTAGTGTTAATGTTGCAGTGTGCTTTGTCACTCAGTATCTTGGATTGTATGTCTAGTTTTTCTGTGTTTGTAGAATTTTGTGAACTTATTTCCAAGGATTCCTGATACTGTTTTTTGCTGTAAAGCATTTGTTACTACAGTTGACCCCAAAACCAGTTTGTTTTACATTAAGAGGGTTATTCTGCACTCTTGTGGGAGTAGAGGCCTGATTCAACCCATCAGAGTTGGGAACTGTTGGTAGAACGCTTATTGTGTGTTTACCTGATTGGCTTCATGGCTTACTTGTGTAAAAGTCTTTTATCCTACTAATATAAAAGCCTTGTACTTTTGTAAGACTGTGCTCATTTATTCAGAGCTTCCCTGTGCCTAGCTTGGACACTTGTGACTACAAGACCTTGGTTTGCATATAAAACCATCTGTGAACCTAGAAATCTGATGTATGTATTTTTTGCACTTGCTATAACTATCTCAGTGCTATTTAACAGTTATCTGATGAATTTAATGACTTAGTTGAATGTATCACTATTTTCCAGCCTGCACTTGTTAAAGAAATGCCATCTGTTTATTACTGTACTGCCCTTAGGTTGTTTTAACAGTATTCTGATAGCTCCTATCCTCCTCTGATGTTGCAAAAGCTGTACTGAGTTTGTCAAAATATTTCAAGTTTTCCAAACTTTAACTGAGTTTGTAAAAGTTTGTGAACTTATTTCCAAAAATTCCTGAGACTGTAGGAGTTCTGTTGAGCTCAAAACTTGTTTGTTTTACATTAAGAGGGTTATTCTGCGCTCTGGTGGAAGGCTCATTGTGTGTTTATCTGATTCGCCTGAGGGCTTAATTGCGTAAAAATCTTTCATCTTGCTGGTATAAAAGCCTTGCCTTTGCAAGTGTGGTTACCCATGCCTTGTATATTAGCAAACCTCTCCAGTTTAAAATTCTCTACAGGAAATGCTTTCAATAGTCTCCCAGTGTTCATAGCTGCTCTAACACCTGCCAGTTTGCACAGAGGGCAGCACCACTGCTCGTCATTTTACAGTACGCTACTAAACATTGTTACTTAGACTTTTATGTGACTCTCTGCTTTTTCTTCCCATTCACTAAGGATCTGGTATGACATATAGGTGCTTCTCTGTCATCTCTGTTTCTGGCCTGCTGGATATGGGCATCCTGAGGCTGTGTAGAAACTTCCTAATGCTCACTGACAACCTTTTAATTTTAGAACAGGGGAATACAGTATGTGAGAGATGTAGATACAGAATGTCATTGGAGACAAAGCTCTCACATACACACATGAAAAATACAAACCAGAGTGTCAGCATTACACCCAAAATACTCACTACCAATACTACGGAACAAACACATACACTCGCATATGTGGAGGTACTCACATGAAATCTACCAAAACCTCCTAAAAGCGCATTGCCCCTTCAGATACTCAAAAAGACAGCAACTCATACAACACATAACTCTGAAAATCATAGTAGCCCAATTTCCAAGCCCATAAGGCTGCAGATCACACAGCCAAACATTCTAGTTATTGGGGATTCCATTGTAAGACATACCAATGTCCCCCTTACCAGCCTAAACAAGAAGAAAATCACAGTAAAATGTCTGTCTGAAGCAAGATCCACCAGATGATGCATGCACTTACGTCTTTAAACCATAAGTAGTATTATGACATGGTCATAGTCCATGTTGGCGTAAGTGATCTAAGACATACCTCACTGGACTATATGAAGAGACACATGATGGAACTCTCTGAATATGTGTCCCAAGACGTTATGAATCTAGCCTAGAGTAGCATCCTACCTTCCCCAATGATAATGCCACAGTACCAGCAAAAAATGATTGACTTCAATAATTGGCTTAGTTTCTGGTGTCACAACAAGGGGATCAATATTAGTCAGTATGGGGAGACATGACTGACAAACCATGATGCTTTGTCAGAGATAGTTTGCAGTTCTCACCACTTGTCTTCCTGATAATGACAAAAACTTTAGCTATCCCCACAATGCCTCTTTTAGGCCATGCCAAGTTATTAAACCCTCTGACATAACAAAAATCTTTCACAACTACCTAAAGGCACTACTGCTCAATACTGAGTTTAAGTAAAAAACTGCACTACCTGGAAGCACTCTTCACCCTGGAGAATACATACATATGTGCAGGCATGGAATGGAAACATGGTTCAGAACCATGGAAATCACCACAGCTATCAAAAGCTACAATGCCTTTCATACATTTCGATACCCCTTAGCTCAGGAAAAATAAAGGGAAGAGGTACCTCAGTGCTTATAAAGGATAAGTTAACTGCTAGACTGGTCCAACAACATGACTCACTTGAGTCACTCCATGCCCAACTAACCATAGGTGTGACCGCCTATCATATCCTTGCTAGCTACTTATCCCCTAACATGAGTCTGGAAAACCAATCCTCCTACCTAAACCTACTGGAATTTCTTAACATTCAGCCTTCAACTTCAACTCCCCGTCCATAAACTAGGAGACTTATACAAGACATAACTCACTTGCTCAGAGATTTTTGGACTTTGTTAATGCAAACACCATGGCATGGAGCAACTAGTTAGTTCCCCAACTACAGGTACAAATATCCTAGACCTAGTACTCATGAACATGGGGGATGATGATCCCTCCTATGCATTAATTCATCCTTAGTTACTGACTACAGAATGATCTCTTTTAGTATCAAAACTAATCTAGAGCCCCCATCAAACTGCAAACCTGTTAAAAACTTTGTGAAGGCAGATTACCTCAAACTAACTGACAGCGTATTAAACTTCCAAGATTCTCCAAACCCAGATGACACTGAGGCCTACTCTGAGCTATACACAAAAGGACTGTACTACCACATTCATAGCTGCTTAGAGAAGGCAGTACCTGTCTGAGTCAAACCTATGATTACTGGCAAAAATAAACTACCCTGATGGACCCTTAGCATAAATAGGCTATTCAACAAAAGGAAAGAATCCTCTCCAAAACCAAGAAGGAACAGACAAAACAGTGCAAGATGGCACTCATCAGTCTGAACAAATTAGAGAGCTGTTCAAATCTGCCAAAGCAAACTATGAGGCAAAGATCGCCTCCCAGGTGAAAGATAACCATAAGGCTTTTTTTTAATTATGTTCATATCCTCAGGGAAAATGCTCAGTAATGTGCCAAGCGAATCATGAATGGCAACACTTGCATCCAGCCTGAAACTATAGCAAACCTGCTGGCTAACACATTCAGTTCAAACCCGCCCCCCCCCCCCCAACACCTCCAACCACACCCAAAGAAATACCCACAACCATCCCCCTACAGGCCATTACAAGGGAACAGGGCCTTACTGTGCTCACTATAGGCAAAAACACAGCATCCATGGGCTCCAGCAACATTCCACGATGCATCTTAAATAGCTTAAAACAGAACCTATCCAGGCCACTAAAAACCCTCTTTAACCACAGCCTACAGACAAGCTTTGTCCCAGGGGAATGGAGGATTGCAACAGTCACCCCTCTGCACAAAGGGGGCCCATCAACTGACCTAGGGAACTACTTATCTGCAAGACCATTGAGAGAATTATCATGGACCTGATCAATAATGACACAGGAAATCTCTAAACCCAATTTGGTGTTGTCAAAGGAAGTTCTTGCATGCTCAATCAGGTGGAATTGTTCGAGAATGTCACTAGGGTCAAGGATGAGGATAAAACAGTACACACAGCTTATGTAGAACTAGCCAAAGTCTTTGACACAATATATCACTCAGGGATCATAGATAAACTTACAGAATTAGGCATTAACCCCTACATTGTCAGATGATAACAAACTGGCTCACTGACAGGACACAAGTTGTTCAGATAGGCAAATCCACTTCCGATAAGAAATATCTTAGTAGCGGTGTGCCCTACCACTCAGTGTTTGGATCCTTCATGTTTGGTATATACCTCTCTGAAGTGAGGGGCTTGGGAACAGAGGTAGTAACCTAAACTTTGGCAACCAGGTAGCTACAGTAGTGAGGAAATCCTTCTGTATGCCAAACTATATGTAAAGGCATGGCATTAAGTTTAAAAGAAGTCACAGTGCCACTGTACTCAGCCCTCATCACGTCCATAATCGAATACAGTGCTCCCTTCTGCAGGCACTTAAACCAACTGGAGTGGCTCCAGAGGTTTCTTACTAAAAAATATAAAGCACAAGACACGTCTTATGCAGATGACTAAAGTCCCTATCCTCTTATTCCATCTCATATAATTTATTGAGAGGTGACTTATCCCTGACCTACAAGGCATTCTCTGATCCAGCCCTGCTTAAAATGTTACATATTCACAAGAAAGAATTAAACTAGACTTACATGCTCCATGGACCTGAATCGTATTTGTGACTCAAACAGAACTTGCTGAAGAGACAGATTCTTAATCTCAAAGGCTACCTAGTCTATGGACTAAACTTCCCATCTTTGTAAAACAAAGCCCATCCCTCACTCCCATCAAAAAGAATTTGGATAAATGGATGGGGAACTGTAAATTCACTCCCAGTGTACTGCCCATGTCCCTTATGGACAGAGGCAGTCTGTAAAATGACTCTTGGCTCCAACACCCTCCACTGAAAATGGACGTACGTCCAGTCGGACACTCCCGGTCAACAAATATAAATAAATAAATAAAAATAAATAAATAAACACCCAAAGACCCACTACCCTGATACTACCCTGTCCAATATCTGTGGAACTAAAATATAGTATTGTCATATCCTGGGCATTATTGGCTAGGCTTGTAAAGGCTCTTGCGCCATTAATCTAGTAATCATCCATGAACCTATGTAGTGATGAACATAACTAATGTGCTTTACTAAGAATTAACTATGACATTTATGTCTTTTCTTATGTGACTATCTACTATATTTTACCAGGGAACACTCATTCCCCGCTGCCTCAAGCTTTCAGAAATTCATTTGCGGTTTTCTTGCTAACCTACACTACTCATATAACTACCTTCTGGTCAGTCCTCTCAATGCTACTTCTGCTTGTTATAGCACTTGTAATAACTTCCTTTGTGCCCCATATCAATAATGCTAACCTCCATTGTTAGCCTTTAGTACTTATTTTCCACTGCACCTGACCAGATTTTGCTGCCCACTTTACTATGACTTATCGCTAGCACTATTCGGTTGATCTTATACTTTCTTAATAAATCTATCACCCAATTACTGGCTTCCTTAAACAGTATCACTTGATTAGTGCAAAGAAGCCCATATTTTACTTTGCAGCCCTGAAATCATCACTTAGTAATACTTGTACTGTCATGGAGTCCTAGCCTGTTCTTTCCCCTTTCCTTAGACTGCTTGCCAACACTCTATATTTTCAGTCAGTGAAGCAAATCCAGCAACCGATTACTTCATCGCGTAATGACTCCATCTATGAGAGATGCAAATATTTAACTAAATTGGCACAAATCTCTCTAAACTCATACTGTCAGTAACTTACTGAACAGTACCACATGTACATATACTGCGATAGTTAAAAGTTTTTTATCCAAGACCTCCAGCTCACATCTAGCAAACCTCATCTGAGTGAAATAGTTTTCAAATAATACAAACACATATGCCTACAGTTTCTACCTGCATGAATCACCCTGATGGAAGTCTTGTACCCCAAGTTCCTGTAGCCCTCCTGATAATCCAAGAGATGTCTCAGTCATTGATGAGTCTATTGTAAGGCACACTGACTCTGCCTTCATTGGGATGTATCAGAACAGAATTAGTTTAAGCTGCCTCTCAAGTGCTTGTATTGGGGACATTACAAGGGTCCTCAGAGCAGTTCAACACCCCCCGATACAAACATGACCTTTTTCATAGGGTAGTACTAGGCCAACTGCCCTTGTGGGCTATGGTAAGCCTAGTTAATTACCACTGAAATAAATAGGACATGCTGGAGGGACAGATTCATAACCCAGAGGCTCCCTTCACTCTGGAATAAAATCCCAGTCCAGGTTAGGCAGAGTCCCTCATTGACTCTCTTCAAGAGGAATCTTGATGAGTGGATGGGAGATCGTAGGTTTACCTCGGGTATCACTTCTGTGTCACTGATAGACAGAGGCACAGTATACTAACCTTGAAAAAGGGCATAGCAAAATTAATTTAAAATGGGTGGCGAAAGCCAAACATACTCTGGCTAGGCTTATAAATGCCCTAGGGCAGATAGCCTAGTATGAACCTATGAACCTATGAACATGTGAGAAGCAAACCTTGCACCTCGTGTCTATAAGGTAGACACCTTAACCATTATGCCAGCCACCTTGCACTTCTCCATTCTCTGGTAAATAAACTTAGTTATTCCATCCAAGATGCAGGAAGATACTATTGAATGCTCTGCTCATGCTTTTAATTTATTTAGTTATTTATTTATAGCCTTTTGTTTACCAGGATGGGCTGACTGGAAACTCAGGCCCATTTACAGCAGAAGCCTGGGGAGAAAAGCTCCATTAAAGTTTCAAAAATAACCAAAACGTTAGAGAGAGAAAAGAATTTCAGCTTATAAACAGAAGAAATTGGGTTTTAGAATCATGCAGTGGGTAATACAATCAAGACAGACGTTAATACAATTTGATTTCTGCAGGAGCGTTATACAATAACAAAAAGGGTGTATTTACATTTGAATCAATATGCAAACTTCATTTACACGGAAGTGATGAAAAGCAGTATACAGTTATAAATGCAGATAGGATTTATTTTTATCAGTTACAGGATAAGATAGGAGAGCTGGATAGTTGGAGGTTAGTGATAGTCTACAGATATGAGAGCAAGAAAAAGTTAGTCAGGATGTAAACAAGAACACAGCCAGGAGGAGGTTAGGTGCTGCTTTAGGTTGTGCTTAAGGCTAGATGTACAGCTGTCCTGTTTTAGTAAGATAGGCAGGGAGTTCCACTGTCTGGTGACATAGGATGTGACTAATTAGTCTCCAGCTGTATTATGGGATTTAAAAGTTATTAGTAGGCTCTGGTTACCTGAGCAAAGGCAACATGCTGGGGAGCAGTGCTTGAGAATGTTTTGCAGAGAAGGGCATCTGTGTGGTTTGTTTATCATTTTGTGAGCAACTTGAAGTTGAGTATATCAGGTAATTGTAGTCAGTTAAGCTTCTATAGTATTACGGAGTGGTGTGTATTGTAGGATGTGTTAGCTGCAAATGTAGCTATTTTGTTAAAAGCATGACTAATTTATTTAGTAGGGAGGCTTGTGTGTTGGTGAATATGGGTGATGGATCGGAGAAGGGAAGGGAGAAGCTAGTATAATGCTTAGGATTTTCTTCGAGTCTCCGAGGTAGGTTTTGTTTTGGCAGAGGAAGCCCAGTTTTTGGTGAGTTTTCTTGATGGCCTGTGTGGTATTCATATTAAATTTTAGGTTATTGTCTATTATGACTCTTTGGTATTTTGTTACAATTTTGATGGTGCTGTTGTTTGTTGAAGTAATATCAAAGGATGTACTGCTTGTTGAAAGAGATCTGGGCATGAAAGGCATTCATTTTTTTTTTTGTCATTTAGGGTTAGGTGATGAGCCTTTAGCCATGATTCTATGGAAGTGAAGGAGTCATGAGTCATTTGCTGAAGTAGTGGAAGGGTAGAGGCTGAGCAGATGATGGTGGCATCACTGGGATATTGTATTAAGGTGGCAGGTTTGCTGGCTTTGTACAGATTGTTTGTGAAAATACTGAAAAGTATTGGGCCTAGAATTGACTCTTGTGGTGCAGCGATTGAAAATGGGAGGAAGGGGGATAGGTCCTGATTCCATTTTATGGTCTGTTGTCTGTTGTAGAGATAGCTACATAACCAATAAGAGGTGCTGAAATAGGGATAGGGAATATAGTTGCCTGATTAGGAGTTGGTGGGATAATGTGTCACATACTTTTGACAGATCCAGGAACAGAAATGGTATTAGGTTACTATTGTTTCTGTTGGTATTTATGGTTTCGGAGAAAATAAGCAGAGCTGATGCTGTGGTGTGTTTCACAGCCATGTTGTTTGGGCGAGAGTAGTTTGTTGTTTATGGGATGATTTAAGAGTTGGGAATGTATGCATCTTTCTAAAATTTTGAACAGAGTGAAGAGAATTGCAATGGGTGGTAGCTGGAGAGATCTGTGGCTGATCCACCTTTGTAAAGGCGTATAATATGTATTTTCCAGATAGTGGGTATGTAGTTTTTTGTGATAGATTCATTTATTAGTATTGAGATGGGGTATGCCAGGACATTGACAGATAACTTAAAGTATTTGGTTGGGAATTTGGCAGCAGCTGGTGCAGTGATTTTCAGTTTTTGAAGGTAATTTCTGATGGTGTAGGCATTCGGTGGAAAAAGAGAAGGGTATTGTAAGTATTGCTGGTGGGGACAGAGATGTGACAGTGGATTAGAGTCTAGTAGAGAGTGGACAGATTGAATGAAGTATGTGTTGAACAGGGTGGCTATGGCATCTGTGTCATTGTTGGTGGTAGGAGATAAGGTAGTGGTTTGACCGGGTATAGTAGAGTTTTTATGGTTGTCCAGAACTGCTTGGTATTGGGTGATGTTTGTCTTGAAGTGAGTGAAAGAATGCAATTTTGTCAAGTTTGACCTGTTGTTTACACTGATTTCTAAGTTGTCTAAAAATGTGCCACTTTTGTGGTTTTCTGTCTTTATTACATGCATTCCAAGCTTTGCCTCTATTTAATATAGCTGTTTAGTTTCTTTGTTAAGCCATGGAGCAGGGTTGCTTTTGGTATTTTTTATTTTTATGGGAGGTAACTCATTTATACATTAAGGAATGTGTTACTGAAATGGTTAACAACATCTTCTAGTGGTAAGTTTTTTAGAGCATGCCAGTTGTAATTTTTAAAGGTGTCGTTATTAAAAGATGAGAGTCTGCATAGTTGTTTTAATACTGTATGTTTGGGGGTGGGTTACCTTGTCTTGTGATAAATGTAGGAAAATGGTCACAGATGTGTGTGAGAGACAGCCAAATGTGTTTATGTTTGAAGGTGAGGTGTTAAGGATCCAGTCTAGCAATGAGTGTCTGTTGCTGTGCTTGTCAGTTGCAGTGGGTGAGGTGATTACTTGATTAAAACTGAATAGTTAATAGAGAGGGTAGGAGTTTCAGCATTTACAAGTAAATAGTGTATATTCACATCCCCAGGTATAACAGTTTCTTTATTTCATTAGTATACAGACATTGAAGGATATCTTCAATAATCAAAATGTTATTGTCTGGGGGAATATATACATGGCAGCAATACAAATATTTTAAAGAAAACAAGGCCCTTATACTGAGCAGCATTGTGTCTTAGAAAAGAATAACGCCAGCATTCAAAACCAAAATAATTGGCTAGTAAACTGGTGTCATTCTAGAGGTGCAGTCTATGACAGTATGGGATGACATTGTTTACAGTCCTTCCTGCTTTGTCAGGTATGGCCTGCACCTCTCACCTTATGGCTTCGTATATCAGCTAAAATGTCTGCTGCCCAACAGAGTATCCTCACATAACACATTCCAGTTCTGACAATATGAAGGTGCTGCTTAAATACTGCAAGCTGTAAAAAGCAGCATTACTGAAACAAAGACCTGTTTACCATAAAAACACATCTAAATATGTGGAGTTAATAAAATGTGCTTCCATTGTGCAAACTCTGTGTCATTATTACCAGGCTCCAGCACCTACATTGGATTTAGACCCACCAGGCCTTGTCAGAGTGAGTCCTACTTATTTGTAACCCAGTATATCGCATCAGCTTATACACTCTACCAAACACAAACGTGTTGATGTTCTAGTAACATTAAACAGAGAAACTACATTACTGCTAATTACAGATTCCTTTCTAGGCACCCCTCTTGGTATGAAAGCTACCTAACCCAGACTGAAAAGTTAATTATTCTTATGGGGGATTTTAACTACCCTTCCATCAACTGGCCAGCATATGCCACTAACAATAAGCATCCTTTAGATTTTCTTGACTTTACTAATGAAAATTCTTTAGAGCAAATATTCCCCTTCCCACCCGAGATGTTAAGCTTCCTTATCTTGTCCTTGCTAACATTTCCCCATCTTATACTATAGCAATAACCCACGCCTGGGTGTGGGTAATGCTGGATTTACCCACGGTTGGTGTGGTTTGGTCACAAGGGCGTAGTCTGAGTGGCCAAATAAAGACAACCGTGGGTAAATCCAGCATTACCCACAGCCAGAAGTGGGTTATTGCTATTATACAATGACATTATTTAAGGAAAAAAAAAATATTTTTCTTAAATAATGGCATTGTATAATGCCTCCTTGCTGCCCTTCCGCAGCTGTCTGGTATTCTGCGGCAGTTCTGATGTACTGCCCATGCGTATGCTTACGCAGTACATCAGAGCTGTGGGCAAAAGCAATGGAGAAAGCAAGATCTCCGTTGCTTTTTACAAACTGTCTCGCTATGTTAAAGGAGTTTAACATAGCGAGACAGCTTTAAAAAAGCAACGGAGAATCTCCATTGCTTTTTTAAAGCTGTCTCGCTATGTTAAACCCATTTAACATAGCGAGACAGTTTTGAAAAAAGCAATGGAGAAAGCAAGATCTCTGTTGCTTTTTACAAAGTGTCTCACTATGTTAAAGGAGTTTAACATAGCGAGGCACCTTTAAAAAAAGCAACGGAGATAGGAAGATCTCTGTTACTTATTTTAAAGCTGTCTCGCTATGTTAAACTCCTTTAACATAGTGAGACAGTGTCTAAACAGCAACAGAGATCTTGCGTTCTCTGTTGCTGTAAAAAAAGAGTTATACTAATGGGAAAAGTCCGGGCGACCGGACCTTTTTCCATTACTATAACTGTGATTTACAACATGCATGCTGACCAATCAGCATGCACGTTTTGGAATATTAATGGGGGGGGTCATTGTATAATACCCTGGATTCCACCTCGGTCCAATTATATCCAATCATCTACCTGTGTTTTTCTACATTAAAACTTATTTTGCTGTCACAAGAAACCCTGCTGAGTTTAAGGATTCTCCAAAACCAATTAATAATTATTTACTGAGCTTATTGTACCCGCGGTGGTGGTGCTGCAGTAGCGTTGTCGCCTCACAGTAAGATGCTGTCCGGTTCGATTCTCAGCTAGAGTGCCTTCTGCGTGGTGACATGCATGAATGGGCATACCTTTGTTGAAGGTTGTGCATCAGTGCTGGTAACTCAGCACGTAAAAATCAACTACCAATCATTAGTGGACCGGAGTTCTGCTGTGGCGACCCCTAACCGGGAAAAGCCGAAAGACACAACAACAACTGAGCTTATTGTAATTAAAAATGTCAGCATTTTCCTAACAGGCCATACCAAATGAAATTACTTACTCTTTTGAACTGTATCACCTTCCTAAAAATGTACTGGATCCCCATCCACTATAAGCATAGTAAAAAGTTTAGTGAACCCATATGGGGGAATGTCCAGACTGACAAGTTAATTTCTGTAATTTCCAAACCTCCAAAATGGCTTCACTGAAATCCTACATTCTGTGAAACTGATTTTTGTCCTTTCCCCAGTATGGTGTGATTGTGGAGTTATCTTATATTAAGTTAGAAGGGTACAGAGAGTTACCCCATATTGGTGATGGGAAGGAAGCTTTATTTTTGGTTAAACTAATGTGTTTTTACGTGAAACCTTTTGGATTTGCAGAAAACAGCTTTCACATTCTCTCATTTCTACCTGCAAATCCTGATATGTTATGACTTGTGTCTCTGTACGCAAGACACTGTAGTCACTGGTGTAGCAATTTCAATGATCAATGCTACTTTTGTCTTCTTTTCATGGACCACAATATTTGGTTTTCTTGCATCTATCTTTTGAACTGTTAGTTATGGGTGGTACCATGCGATGTAGACTTCATTATTTTCTATGATGATTTGTGGCTCATGTTTCCAGTGTTTTCCAGCTACTTCAATATTATGATGTTTGCACAATCCCCAGTGCAACAATCTTTCCACATTATTATGCCTTTCAATATACAGTCCTTCTGCCATTAGTATGTCACAACCAGCAACAGGGTGTGCAACTGTTTCCAATTCTGTTTTACAAAACCTAAATTTGTCTGTTTCTTCCACATGTTCAATGGACTTTGTAAACCAATGTGTACCTAGTCCTCTATCTTGGGCGGCCAATACTAACCTTTCATCTTTTGGTTTGAATTCATCTCTCCTTGACCATTCCTGCATTCGATCCTGATCGACATGAGATTGTTCCCAGAGTTTTCGATAGTTGCAACTGCATTTAATCATTTTCCACATTGTTTTGCCTTCTCATCTGATCCTTTACCTTATATTCTTACTTTTGTTTTCTGACACATTCAGTTGCTGCCTGATTTTTATCTACTTCTGGTTTGTTCTTCATTGCCGCTTGACACCGGTATGCTTCTGCAAGACTAAGAAGGGAAGTCATCTTAAATTTATTCTCCTCATATTTCAAAACTTTCACTATGTTTGCATCTCATGAGGTCAGCAGATATGTATGCAATCCCATGATTGCAGATCTATATATGTAATCAATGTCAAGGAGGCCCATACCTCCTTCGGAAGGGGGAATATATAATCTTGGTATACATTGATTTTTATAAATCATTTAATGAGCATGAAGCATCCTTCTTATTTTCCTGTCTAATCTATCCAACAGCATTTGGGGTCAGTCAGTCTCTCCAAAACTGTCAATTAGGACAGGAAGAGCAAATTGGTTTATAGCTTAAACTTTGTTCCTAGATGTCAATGCCATTTTCAGGATTCATTTAAGCCTTGTAAAATATTCCTTACTGACTTTTATTTGCATTTGTTCATGTTTTATTGTTGATCCTTCATCAGTTCCCAAACATTTATATACTCCCTCTTGCTCAAGTTCTTTTATATCACATTCTTGCCCCAAACTGATGTTTTACTCATATTGCAGCTTTCCTGCTTTAAAGGTTGCAGTTGCACATATATCAAGACCAAATGACATTCTTATATCATCTGAAAAAGTTTTGACAACCTGCAATTGTGCTTTCTGTTCTTCATCTGATGAGCTATACAGTTTTAAAACATCAACAAAGAGAAGACGAGAAGTTCTTATACTTTGTTGCTTTCTGGGAGCCCGATTATAGCTATGACCTAATCTATTAAGCAGAGAGCTTAATGAGTTAAGGGCAAGGCAAAAGATCACCAGTGACAGACAGTCACCCTGGAATACCCCCTTTGGAATTTTATCCCTTTAATAATAAATTTCCTTTGTCATGACAACTGCAGAGTGGTTTGCCACTGTTTCATGGTTGCTGTGATGTAGTTTATCAGTGTAGGGTATACCATATACATTTTGCAGGTACATGGCATCAGGGTGTACTTTTACAATTCGAGATAAAACATATAGAATAAATGGGAGGTACAATTGTAATTTGAAATCTATGATTTACATTGCCCAATGGCCAGTTGTGCCCAGCATACTATACAGGTAAGACTGATAGAAAATTTAGGGAAAGGACTTACGAACATATATATAGTATCAGCAAGGGCAAAAATGAGAATGCCCTGGCAAGGCACTGTAGTAGTCACCCCAGGCCTTACCTTTACTTTTAGGATGATAGATCAAGTAAAGCATAACATAAGAAGTGGCCCTTTCTCCTTAATTCTAGAAAGGCAAGAAGTGTTATGGCAGTTACGCCTGGACTCTAGTAGAAAGCCAGGCTTAAATGAAATTATTTCCATTGCCTGTATATTAAAACTGAGAAGCCTCACTAGATGAATTTGATATGGTAATACTTTAACAATTATTTTTGTATATATATTTTAAGAATAGTATTAATATGTTTACATATTGAAAACAAGGAAAGTAGGACTAAGAAAAGGATTTTTAACAAAATATGGTAGTTTAAATGGGGATATATTTTAGTGAAAACAACACACACATTTTTTAAAACAGAGTTCTTGTATAAGTAATAAAAGTTAATTGATTAATAAGTTATAAATGATGTATTTCATCTGATTGGTTGGATGGTTGAATGGAGGGAAAAGTTTATTTAAACTTGGTGTCTGCGTACTGATTTTGTCTGAAGAAATCCAGTGATCCGACCAGATGAAAAGCGCTTTACAATTACTGTTCTAAGGCCATTAAATTCTGTTGTGGATTTTGAACCTCTTGGCACTTCCCTGATATAGTTGGGTGGATGAAAGAGTTTCCCAACTTTAAAAGACTCATTGAACAGAGTGAACACAGGCAACCAGCTGGAAGAAGTGAACCGTTAGTGTCTAAATTAGCATTATTAGACACTAAGCTCATGAAATTGAGAAATCTACAGCTTGAGGTTGAATATTTTTCAGAGTGTAACAGAGAGGGCATTGTCTCAAAGGGTCTTCGATCGTGGCAATACCCTAATGGTTTTGAACCAGGGTCGGACTTCCATGGTGAGCTCATTGCCTTATTTAATAGACACGGGTTGGAGTTGATCTAGCTCTTGTCTAAACACTACCAGTCTGTGATCGATGTTTTATCAGAGGAAATCACAAGCTTGGACAAAGGCTAGTAATATACCTACTAACCACCATATCTCTGTTGCTCCTCTCTGTCCTGACCTCATACCACCCTGAACTTTATATAAGCAACACAACACAATGACAAACAGATTCCACAACCACTTCCATCAAACTAAAACACTTCCCTATATCAACATCCAACCTCACCTCCTCCCAACCTCTTTCATACTCTTATAACAAACCAACATATAAAACTAACCCCCACCCTTCCCAAAAACAGGCCAAAATACTACACAAACTTCATAGATTCTGTCTTCACCTCCTCCATAATCTCTTCTGTTGTGGAGATATACACCCTAATCCAGGTCCCAACTCTTTAGACACAACTAATTTAAATCCAACAGATGCTATATTCCAGAGGCCTACTTCTTCTCTCCTCCTCTTAAACATAAATGTGAGAAGTATTATCAACAAAATTCAAGACTTACATGCCCTGCTAGCCTTATACAAACCAGAGATAGCGGTGTTAACTGAAACTTGGCTTAAGCCAGATCACCATGACAATGAGATCATTCCACCTGGGTATAATATTATACGTAATGATAGAATAGGGAAAAAAGGTGGAGGAGTAGCCATAGTTTTCCAAAATCATCTCACCATAGAAATATTTGACTTCAATGCCCATGATACAAAAGATTCAGAAATAATATTTGCTAAACTAAAACTACACTCCAAAAAAGATATTATTATTGCACGTGCCTACATTCCACCAGGCAATAACATTACCACACTAGAAAACATGTTATACTGGATGTCTACCTCCCTCCTACAGGAAACCATACTATTAGGAGACTTTAATATTGACTGGGCTAAATGCTCCAGTCACAACCCCTCCTCTCATATAAACCTACATGGTTTCACCCAAACTATTTCTGACCTCACTAGAGTTGATATCACATCCAAACGCCAGTCCATTTTAGACTGGATATTGCTATCAAACCCTAATCTCACACAACAATCAGGCTGTCTCCCAGACAGTATAAGTGACCACCAAGCAACCTACCTTATTAGGAACAGAGCCCACCATACCACTCTCCCCACTCTAAAGATAATACGCAACAAAAGGAACCTCAAAACTAATGACCTACTCAATGCACTAAAATACAGGAAATGGACTCCCCTAACTCACCTACCACTAGATGAAGCTGTACAATACTTTAACTCAGCCTTTCCCAAAATCCTAAATGAGCATGCACCAACCAGAACCATTAGAGTCAAAACTAATTAAGCCCCTTGGCTAACAAAAGAGACAAAAATTATAATGAAAAACAGGGACAAAGCTTGGGTACAATTTCACAAACACAAAATCTCCTCATTGAAACAAATCTACTTAGAACTCTGCAACAAAGCCAAAAAACAGGTTAAACTAGACAAAGCCAATTACTATAAAAGCTTGCAAGACAAATTTGCTCATAACTCACAGAAATTCTGGTCCACAATAAATAGTTTACTTCAGCCTGGAAAATCTAAGACCCCCACCCCTGTATTACCAAATAACCACACTAATATCCCAACACATTTCAACAGATATTTTACTGAAACAATCCAAACTCTAGCCAACACCCAAAATGGTATTAACAACCCCATATCAAATCCCACTCATACCAACACCATAGAACAAAACAACTCCTTTAACTTTTCCCTACACCAAGTGTCCACTAAAACCATCACTAAACTCCTGAAAAAACTTAAACCAACCACATTAGCAGCAGACAAACTCCCAGCTGACTTCCTTCAGATAAGTTTGCCGATGACTGCAAACTGGGAGCCATAATTGACTCTCCGGCTGACACGGACATCCTTCAAAAAGGCCTTACTGAGACAGACACCTGGTGTCAAAGTCATGGCCTCAAGCTAAATGCCAAAAAGTGCATAGTCATCCCATCCGGGGAAAAACAAAATACCCACGAATTACCACATAGGCGGCAGCCCCCTTAATACAGAAGAGGTAATAAGAGATCTGGGGACCCAGGTAGATAGTAATCTCTAATTTGACAATCATATTACCAAAGTAGTTAGGAAATCCTTCTATGTGGCCCATCTAATTACTAAAGCATTCACATCTAGAAATAAAGAGGTTATAGTGCCCCTCTACTCGTCACTCATCAGACCCATCTTAGAGTACAATGCCCCATTTGGGATGTACCTCACAAGACACTTCCAACAGCTGGAAAGACCACAAAAGCACCTCACCAAGAGGATTACTGTCCTCAAACATATGTCCTATGCAGCCCGACTGCAAAAACTCCAGCTGTACTCAGTGGCATATCGCTTACTCAGAGGTGATCTCTGCCTGACTTACAAAGCCATGTCCAACTCAGAATTGATGGACATGCTCCACCTAAAGAAATCCAAGTCACTGCGAGCCACATGCTCTAGTGAGCTAAACCTCACCACAACAATAAATAGAAAATGCTGGAGGGATAGATTCCTGTCACAGAGACTCCCCATGCTTTGGAACAAAATTCCTAACTACATTAGGCAGAGACCCTCACTAACACTCTTCAAGAGAAACCTTGACAAGTGGATGGGTAACAGAAAATACACCCCTGGGATCACTTCATTCGCTCTGCTTGACAGAGGCTCAGTTAATTAATCAATGGGGCGGCGAAAGCTGACACACTCTGGCTAGGCTTATAAATGCCCTCAGGCAGATAGCCTAGTACCTATCTATGAACCTATGAACCTATAACAGCTGAGGCCATAGCCTATCCTATATCCATTCTCATAAACAGGTCCATAACTAAAGCCAAAGTACCCACCTTGTGGAAAATATCACATATAATCCCACTCCACAAGGGAGCCAAAGTAATGATATCACCCTTATCAAAAATATTGGAGAGAATAGTTCACTATCAACTAATGCAGCACCTCCTGAAAAACAACCTACTATCTCATTCTCAGTACAGCTTTAGACCCTCACATAGCACCACCACAGCATTACTCTCTTTTACCAACTTAGTCAATCACCACAGAAACAAGGGACAATTCGTATCTGCCATATTCCTAGACTTATCTAAAGCCTTTGACATGGTAAACCATAGCATGCTTCTTGAAACATTAACTACCCTTAACATACAGTCTTCCACTATATCATGATTTAGTAACTACCCATCAGGTCGACAGCAAGCAGTGCTCTGGCAAGAACAATTGTCCTCCCATTTACCAGTATCCATCAAGGGTCCATTCTTGGTCCTCTGCTATTCTCCCTATTTACAAACCAGATAGCTGCATCCTCAATCTCTGCCACAGTAGTACAATATGCAGATGACACCACCATTATAAGTACCGCCCCAAACATAAAGGATCTACTAACCATAACTCAAAAAAAACTTTTCCTTAGCAGAAGCATGGTTCACCAATATAAAACTTCTTCTTAACCCCAAAAAAACAACCTAATTTTATTTGGTCCTGGTAAAACTCCACAGCTAAGCAATGAATTCATCATAAACTCCACAGATAACATCACAATCATCACAACAACCCACACAAAACACTAGGAGTAGTTATCGATAACAACCTCAGATTTGACATTCACATAGCACAAACAATCAAGAAAGTAAACAAAAAGCTGGGTCTCCTTTATAGAAGCAAACATTTCATGACCAAAAATACAAAATTCACAATTGCTAGGACCCACCTCTTATCCATCCTACTATATGCCTCCCACATTCTGACAAATCTGCATCATTTCGAACTTAGCAAAATGGAATCTTGCTACAACAAGATTGCAAAGTTCGCAACAGAGGCCTCTCATAGATCCCACCATTGTCTTGCCCTAAAGCAGCTCAACTGGCTTGAGCTCCCCCAACTACTGTTACTTAATCAACTCTCTACAGCACACAAATTGTACTACATGCTCAACAAAACCCCATCACTAGAGCATCTAATTCAGCCCTACACAACCACCAGAACCTTAAAATCCAGTAACCAAAACTTTATAAACGTCATCAAACACAGAAATGATGCTGGTAAGTCTCTCTTTGCCTGCACCATAGCCAGAGTTTGGAATCAACTCCCAAGTCACATTACTACTACAACCTCTGCCTCACAATTTAAAAGACTCCACAAAAGCCACTATTCAGACAATTGGCTCTGCTCCTGTGTCACCCCAAGTTAAGACAAACCACTGCAGTGTTGCATGAATTCATCTGCTAAAGATCACCAATAACTTCCTCTAGTTACCCAGGTATACCTGCTCTACTCCCAAACATATGGGCTTGTCAGATTGAACTTCTATTCAAACCTTTTGTACCTTTTTCTCAAATACTATACTAATACTAATATCACAAAGTACCACTGAATAACCTTACTACCAATAATGCTTTAACAACTTTTTCTACTACTTTTTCACAAATACTGTACTTCTCTCAATCTTACAATGTACTGCATATAAACCAACTAACAGAAATGTTAAACTATCTACTACATGCTTAAATGAGTCTGTAACTTATTTGTATATTGTCCTTTGAACAAAATGTTAAAATTCTGATTATTGCATGCTTTAATTTAGACATACCAGAAATGTTTAACTCTGTCTACTATACACTGAAATGTCTGTTATGTCCTTATAAATGGTCCTGAAAACAAGATGTTAATATCTGAATATTGCATGTTGAATTGTAGTAATAGATGCAAATGAAATCCTCACTTGTACTATACTATATGTGGAGCTTTTCTCCCCTGGCTACCACTGAAAAGGGACCTGTGTCCAGTCGGACTTTCCCGGTTAACAAATGTAAAATAAAATAAAACAAATAAATAAATAAAAAGAAGTGCAATCTCATAGTCATTTCTCTAGGTATCAGTATAACTATAAGAGAATTTTTGGGTCTATTGACCAACAGATGGCCAGGAACATTAAAGTAAAAATGAAAAAACTTAACAGACACTTACCCGACTACAGGAATAGAGTAGCTTTCCCTAAACCCCACCCTTTACAACATAAGAACACTATTGGTCTTTCAGCACAACCTGTAACTAATAGGAATATGAGCACTGGCCTGAATATGAATGACGCAATGGCACTCACTCTCAAAACACTTCAGGTGAATGAAAACCTTATGGAAGAGCAGTTGGCAGGTTTACCTTCTTCCAATGTAAACATTAGGCAGAATAAAGTGAACTTTCAGCAACAAGATGAACAAGAGGATTTTCAGTATGAACAGGGCCAAAACCATCAACGGTTCTTACAATACCAGGGGATCGGACAGGAATTTCAACAAGAACAACACGAAAAGGAAGAGGTAATGAACACTACATTTATAGACTGTGTTAAAGACATTCGTGTGTAAAATTTTGACAAATTTTGCTGGTGATTTTAACATCTACAATTATGCCAGCTATGAAGTTAACCCCTTATTAGTAGAACTGTTTTCTAAGGGCCTTATATTTGTTCCATCTAGTTGTTTCAACATATCAGAAACTATTATTGACTTAAAAATGTTTATACAGAAAATTAATCTAATGTTGATGTTTGGGAATAATCATGCAGAAAATAATGGTTTAACGGTTTTGAGTACTTTTAACCCTCCGGTACATCGACTTCTCTTGCTGTATGAAAATGTATGTGAACTCGAACTTGGGTTTATTGAAACAGCATACACACAAAGGGAATGTGAACATTAATTACGAAGAGTAGGAAGCTTTAAATAACCTGCGAAATTTTCCATTACAGGTGTTAAAACCTGATAAGGGGGTGGATTAGCAGTAATGGATGTTACAGATTATAATATCAGAATGAAAAAAGTGTTGGATAGTAATGTATACAACAAAGTGAATAGAGCCCACAAGAACATAAAGTCTTACTTAAATGTCCTGTTTATTGAAGGTTTGATTGATGTACCCACATTAAACTACTTGACTATTTTAACACCTAGGGTCCCTATACTGTTTGGGGTCCCCAAATTGCATAATAGTATTTCTGACCCACCTATGACAGCATTGGTAGAAGCAAGGTCGTCTATCAACTATGCTAATGTAAGGTATGTTGATAGTATTTAAAAAAATATGCTGAAAAAGAGAAACAAATACGTAAAGACTCATGGGCTTTTTTGGCAGCTATCAACACTGTGCATTTTAGACAGGAAGTTAACATTTTGACTATAGACGTCACAGACTTGTATTTTTCAATACCACATAATATAGGCATTGAATGGGTCACAGATAAAATGAGATACCATGGGGCAGCAGACAGTGAAATTAAATTAATTGAAGAGCTTTTGGACATTATTTTAACTAATAATTTTGTGATGTTTGATAGTGAATTTTTTTTACAACAAGTGGGTGTAGCAATGGGCTCACCTTGTGGAGCAAGTGTGGCTAACCTGGTGATGGCCCACTGGGAATCCAACTATGTGTTTAATGACCCTACCATTATCTCATCCATTTGTTTCTGTACAAGAGTTTTGGATGACATTTTTATTATGTTTAAAGGGGATGGATTAGCAGCAAATTAACTGATAAGACATTTAAATGGGAGTACTGAATTTTTAAAGTTTACTAGTTCCTTTAAGGAAGACTGTATATCTTACTTAGACATCTTGCTAATGAAGGATACCATTAAAGAGACCTTCTCAGCAAGAATCTTCTGAAAGAAAACCTACTTAAATTCAATGTTGCACTTTAAAAGCTCTCATCCCCTTCACTAAAAGAAATCAGTGGTGAAGGGGCAGTTGGTACATGCAGCTAGGATGGTTACGGAAGAAGTTGATTTCTTAGAGGAATGTAGGACTTTGAAACAAATTTTCTTGAGTAGGGGCTATCCTGAACACTTAGTTGTGGAGCTCACTTTTGAAGTACAACAGAAGAGAATTAGAGGGGGTGTATAAACCTATTTAGGCTTGACCAGTAGTGAAGCTGTATTAAATGAAATTGGTAACAATGAAATTTCTTTATTATGCCTCCGGTTTTACAACTCAATTTAGTGTAGATGCTCACAGTATAAGGAATATTTTGATTAAAAATTGGAAGGTGTTTTCACTTGATGAAGAAATGATGGTTAAAATAGGTGAAAAAACATCTGTGATTTTTAAACGAGGCAGAAATTTGAAGTCTTTGGTGGAACTGCCTAGACATACAATTGTGCGAATGCCAGGCATGTTTAAATGCAAGGCTTGCAGTCTTTGCAGGTACATGGCATCAGGGTGTACTTTTATAATTCGAGATAAAACATATAGAATAAATAGGAGGTACAATTGTAATTCGAAATCTGTGATTTACAATGCCCAATGCCAGTTGTGCCCAGCATACTATAGTGGTAAGACCGATAGAAAATTTAAGGAAAGGGCTTGCGAACATATATATAGTATCAGCAAGGGCAAAAATGAGAATGCCCTGGCAAGGCACTGTAGTAGTCACCCGGGCCATACCTTTACTTTTAGGATGATAGATCAAGTAAAGCATAACATAAGAAGTGGCCCTTTCTCCTTAATTCTAGAAAGGCAAGAAGTGTTATGGCAGTTACGCCTGGACTCTAGTAGAAAGCCAGGCTTAAATGAAGTTATTTCCATTGCCTGTATATTAAAATTGAGAAGCCTCACTAGATGAATTTGATGTGGTAATACTTTAACTAACAATTATTTTTGTATATATATTTTAAGAATAGTAATAATATGTTTATGCATTCAAAACAAGGAAAGTAGGACTAAGAAAAGGATTTTTAACAACATATGGTAGTTTAAATGGGGATATATTTTAGTGAAAACAACACACACATTTTTTTAAAACAGAGTTCCTGTATAAGTAATAAAAGTTAATTGATTAATAAGTTGTAAATTATGTATTTCATCTGATTTGTTGGATGGTTGAATGGAGGGAAAAGTTTTATGTATTTAAACTTGGTGTCTGTGTACTGATTTTGTCTAAAGAGGTCCAGGTGATCCGACCGGACAAAAAGCACTTTACAATTACTGTTTTAAGTTCATTAAATTCTCTTGTGGATATTGAACCTCTTGGCACTTTTATTTTATTTGTAGTTTAGTGGTTTGTCTACTGGTATTTCACGATGAATTCAGTTCCAGCAATAGTTCTCTCCTTTTGCTGATTTTATCATCTCTCCATTCGGACCCCATTCAATTTCAGAAATAATTCTCTCCATTTGTATTGATGTACCACAAGATTCACAAAGCCTATACCATACTGTGGAACCTGCTGTTTGACAGTATGGATGAGATGGAGATGTCAGCCTCATCTCAGTATATGTTGTCTGATTCGGAAGCTGCTCGCTTATGAAGTATTAAAGTTAACGTATTTAGTAGTAAGTCAGAGGGTTTCTTTTTCTACTTTCTGCAGTGTATATAATTAAGAGAATTAGTATGGACTAGCCTGCATGTAGTAAGCTGACTTGACATTCCAGCAGAGAGTTAAGTGTCTGCTACCCTTTCATTTCTCCAGCGTGAGGATGTCCCTTCTACATTTTCTCCCGTGAAACCACTTTTCCCTGTCAGTGATATACTTTATTACTATATATATACATATATATATATATATATATATATATATATATATATATATATAAAACTATTTATATACTTTATTGTTGCTGATCTGCTGTGCCTGTTTTTGGTGGTTACTAGTGTGAAGTTGGGCACATCGACCACTTTATTTTTACTTTATTGTAATATTTCTAGGGCAGAGGAGTTCCTCTGAAACATGATTTTAGCATAATTTTTATTTGCCATGTGTTTATCCCATACAGCTTTGGCATTTTTCACATCTGTATGCACTGGAGTTGCCTCATAGCCAGAAATTGGTGATAACAAGGCATCATTGTATCCGATGCCTGCTTAGTTAGCAACATGTTCATCTTCTTCTTGTGTTTTGAAGCCTTCAGGATGAACAAAACCCAGTGTAGTCTTTTAGTGAGTAGATGCTTGCCAGAGTTTTGGCTTACCACTGGGTACATCTTCATGAGGAGCACCTACTATACATCTGCAGAATTTCTTCATAATATTACTGTGTATTTCAGATTGTATAAAATAGTTTCAATCATGCTATAATTGTTGTCATACTTATGGGATTGTTTTTTCTATGGTGCTAAATAGTGTGGTAATAACAGGTGAATCATTTATTTTTCAATTAAATGGACAAAGGGAAAATAAGTGATGCCTGCCAAGCTCCACATAGTTCAGTGCTTTTGTCTGAAAGGCTCCACACAGGTATGTGCCTTTGTGTTTTTTTTTTCCCTTGCCGATGTTATTTTCTCCTTTTGCTTACATTTTGCTGTGGCAGCACATTCCTTGTTCATCTTATTAAGTCCTGTTACACGAAGAGGACATGACATCCAATGTTATGTCAAACACCCAAACATCCCCCAACAACAGGTGACACTGTAACTGCAAAACGGAGAAGATAGTTTACTAGGCTCCATGCAACAAGTGCCATTGCTTTTATATTGCTTTTATATTGGAAAAACCATAAACAAGCTTGAGACTAGGATCACTAGGCAGAACTCTGCCATCCAGTACAGGAGATCCACTAACCCATTAGCTTCTCATGCTAAGGAGAACCCCGGGCACAACCATTTCAAATTCCTCCATAAAATTGAAGATATTCCATTAGATAGGAATCTCAACGACAGGCTAGAAAAAAAGAAAAAGAACTCAAAAGGCATATTACACTACAGGCAAAAAAGTCACAAGGCCTCAACTAAACCAAATCAATAAACTGCATCCTAAACCTCTGTACATTCATACATACATACATACATACATACAAATATTTCAAGCACAGGCATTAAAAGCCCTTCTAGCTTGCCAATATACCATAACACTTGTTCCCTTAATAAGTTTCTAGGTTGCTCTTAAAAATATCTAAACTAGTACTTGCTTTAATGTAATTTGGTAGTCTGTTCCATGCATCAGCTACTCTGTCAGAGAACCAATTAGTACACTTCTCATTCCTATAGATTCTTCTACATAAGTGTCAGATGATTCTCTAGTACTTTTTGATAACCCCAAACATTCCCAGATGTAGTTGTCTCTAAATGCCCTATATGCTTGAATAAAATTTCCTCTTAGATATCTATATGTGACACTATACAAGTTCAGATATTTTAGTCTTTCATAATAACATAAATTTTCACATCCATGGATGTCTTTGGTATAGTTCCACTGTACTCTTTCCAGTTTACTCATGCTTGTTTTCTTATAAAGTTTCCATACTGTTATTCCATACTCAAGTTTGGGTCTACTGCAACTAGCAAACAAAGACTTTGTCACATTTGATTTTCTAGACTTTATAAATCTTTTTATACAACCTATAGTTCTATAACTTCATTAACCAATTGGTTGATATGATTAGAAAAACTTATAGCTGAATCTACCCATATAACCAGGTCCTTAAATGAATCTACAGTTTCATCACTGTGTGCAGTATTAAATATTCACCTTTCAAGTTATGTCTCCCAAATCACTTATGCTTAGTTTTTGATGTATTTATCAGCATATTATTCTCCTGTGCCCAAACGGTCAATTTAGTCAAGTTATTTTGCCGACATGCCTTATCTGTAACACATGTAATCAGTTTACTCAATTTCAGTTCATCTGCATATTGATAGTAGAACACCTCAGATGAAAAAGGTTAGGTCTGCAAGATACAATCTAAACAAGGAAGGGCCTAGGACAGAGCCCTGTGGGACACCCTGACTCTGACCAAGGATTTCACCTGTCCAGTTGCTGTATGATACTTGCCATGTTCTATTTGTAAGCCATGAAGCTATCCATCTTATCAAGAGTACATCAATACCTAGTTGTACTAATTTATTGATGTGTTTTGTGTATGACCCTGTCAAATGCTGATGTTAAATCTAAATAAATTACATCACAGCACAATTTTTCATTCATAGCTGTTATTATATTGTTACAGAACATCATGTTACAGGTGATAATAGATCTGTTTTCAATATATTCATGCTGATATATGGTTTCAAGCCCCAACGTATCCAGTTTTGACAATAACTTATCCAATATTGCCTTCTCCATTATTTTTCCACAACATGAAAGTAGACTTAAGGGTCTATATGACTCTGGGTTTGTCCTACTCCCCTTTCCCTTGAAGACAGGTTTAATAAGCACATCTCCAATCTTGAGGAATCTCCCCATATTTATATGACCTAGTTAATAATAGATATAATGGTACTGTAAGTTCTTGCTGAAATGTTCTCAGGTCATTGCTACTAATTCCTTCTCCTCCCTGTGCTTTGTTTGGATCCAGTTTGTTCAGTTCTTTTTCAATATAATCTAATTTGATTCCAGTATCTGGGGTTACCTTGATGTCACTAGGACAACATATTACTCCTTTTGTGGATCCAGACTGTTTTGCATAAGATTTTGTAAATATATCTATAATCTGTTGTGTCTGAGAATAAATTTTAGAATCTTACAGTTTATCAGTTTGTGTGCCTTTATTCCTTCCACATCTTATGTATCTATAAAGAGATCTCCTATTATGCTCAGTATCTTTATATAAATTTTCTTCACATTTTTCTTGATCTATGCCTAATTTTCTGTCCAGCTATTTTATTTCAGTTTTCAAAGTTCTAGTTCGACCTCTCTTCCATTTCTTATATTTTTGTCTCTCATCTTAAACAGATATCTTGTATCTTGTTCTTATGGAAATATATCCCCCTGATGTTGTATGCCTAGATCCTGATGTTAAACATTTTTTTTTATGTTTTGCACTCAAACAATTTCTCTTTCAAAACTTTCCACATTCCATCTGCAGTTTTAGCACTGAACATTTCACTCCAATTAGTTTTACATAGTGACTGTTTTGCTTCCATTTAATCTGTAATTAACCTTCTGTGCATTGGTTTAGATTTCAGTTTGGCAGCATTATCTAGCAACAAATTAACCTTTATAACCCCATGATTACTGCACATCAATGGTGGTAAAACTTGATTTGAAGTAACAGTAATTTATTTAGAAACACAGACAATGTCTAGTATGTTCTGCCCCTGGTAGTTTTTTTTACAGTCTGAAGCAATTGTTGCTCCTGAATATATGTTTTGAATAATTTCCTTACTAAAGTTGTTGAATCAATATTATTCCAGTCTGTTTCAGGTAAATTGAAGTCCCCAGCTAATATTATTCTTCTCTCCTGTGTTTCATACATGAAATGTACCATAGACTATTTGTGTGGCTTGACGTGTTCTCAGGTTGGGGAGAGAGGGATATTTATTCCTATCTTCCTTTTTAAAACTCTAAAGATGTAAGGTATGTTTCTGCAGGGGGGAAACAGAAAGTACAACACATGAAAATTGTACTATATTTCTTTGATTTTTTTTGTTTTTTGTTGGTTGCTTTAGTGTGCCAGTTAACTGAGAGTTTACTGTAGCATTTGACAGGGACTTCAAGCATTTTTCTGATGTTCAAATTTTTTACTTAATGTGTTTAATACTGGAGGTTTTTACCTAATGTAGTTTCATTTATTATGTTATATACTTATTGCATATACTGAATAGCTATTCTGTATCAAATGTGTTCAGAGATGATAGCTTAAAGGCAGAATTTTAGATTTATGAAATAGAAATGTAATGTAATCTCTGAAACACACCCACCATTACATCATGAGTGGTCCAAGGAAATGCAAACACACTTACACATGCCCACCATGGTGTCATGGGATGTAATCACTTTATGTTTTGCCCACAATTTAGACAATATATAACCAAGACCTCATACTGTCCACTCAGTCTTCTAAGTAGCATTTATCTGCCAAACAAAGGGCTTCTGAATTCATAAAGAGCTGAGTAAGAGTCTGGTCTATTATTACACGAGGCAGAACCATTAATCATCTTTCTCTCCTGAACAGGGAAATGTGACCTCATCTGCAAGAAAGTAAGCAGGCATAGCCACTAAAAATCAAAGAGGAATGATGAACCTAGGCACACAATTAGTACAGGAGATTGACCATATTAGGCCTAGCACCCACGAGCACGTTACCACTTCTATTACCTTCCAGTGGTTGTTGAGAAAATACTTGCTACATTAGGACCAGGGAACACTTGTCTTTTTAGCTAATGAAAAGATGACAAGCCATTAGAAATTGTTATGTAAAATGTGTGAAAATCATTCTATGTTGCACATCTTATAAGTAAAGGTAGTTGTTCTGCTATACTTGGCTTTCATCAGACCAATCATCAAGTACATTGCACCCTTTAGCACGTATCTGACCAAGCACTTACATTCATTTCTGTGACCTTTCTATGGTGCAGTGAGCTTCTGGTATCTCTCAGAAACTTCCTTGCATATTTGGGATAGGTGTATAATGTGCTGCTATTATCAGCAGAGCGTGGCATTCTGAACAGGTTTATAACCTTGTGTCTGCACTTGTTCTATGTACACGGTCCATATTCCTATGCCTTGTCACATACCTGTGATGTGTCATCTCTGTCACAAACATTGCATCAGTTATGTACATATAGGGTAAGCATCAGCTTTCCACTCATATATCTATATTGTTTTATTTTTTGTACTGAAAACTGTAGCTGTTGTTTACACATACAATGCAAAGCTCTATTCACTGCCATCTATCTATGAGGTGCTATATCTCGGTGAGGCACTGTGCCTGTTGATACATATATTGCCTAGATCTTTAACGTATTGTCTCTGTACCAGAAAATGTACCAGTTTTCTTAAGCTGCACAGCCTAACCCCTGTAACACATATATCATGTTGTTTCAATGCAACATGCTGCAAATATTGTGATGTACAGAATCTTGTCCCTGCCACTCATCTGTTATGTATTATTTCTTTACCAATCATTGCATAACATTGCACCGACCCACATCTATGCCAGAAGTGTATGGTTATAGTTTCCATACCACACATTGCATTTGTTTTATACACACAGGATAGAGTCCTGTTCCCTGCCTCACGGCTGCGATAATCTATTTCTTTACCACACATTGTAGTGGTTGTATACATATATTTCACAGTTTGTTCTCTTACAACACAGCTCAACATCATCAATCCCCCCTTTTCCTATTTTCTAGATGGGGTTAGGGTGCTATGTCAACTGTCACCATCTCTCTCAATTCAATGCCACTCTCATATCTTCTTAGATACTCAAACCTGACTGTTGCAGGCCTTCTCTTACACAATCCATTCACCTCTTCTGTGGATGCCCTTGTTTCTTCTTATCTTCTTCCTGTCTGTCCCAAATCCTCTTCAACAGATTGCCTTCTGCTTTTCTGTACATGTGCCCAAACCACTGTAAATTGGTCTCTTTGACCTTCCCTGCAATTGCAACTACTTGAGCTTCTCCACTGATATCCTCATTTCTCCATCTGTAACACAGTGTGCATCCTACCATCAGCCTCTAGCACTTCATCTCCATTACCTCTAGCTTCCTCAGCTGTTCTGCCTTTACTGCCCAGGTTTCTGTACCATACAGTAGTACTGGTCACACTGCTGTTTTCTACACCTTGCTTTTTAGTTTCCTTGGCATTCTTCTGTCATACACTACTCCAGACACACTGTGCCATTTGGCTGCAGCTCCTCTGATTCTAGCTTTGAGCTCACTGTGCAGACTTCCCTTCTCTTCAACCACCCCTCCTAGACAGTTGAAACAGTTAATCTTCAACTATTTGCCTGCTATCTCAGTTCTCAGCTTATTTTGATTTTCCCCATTTGCTGCACTGTCTTATCAGTTTCATCCCATGTGGCTTTGGTTTTGCATTCCATTCCCCTATCCTTTGCTGAGGTTCTTGCTCAGTGTCTGTCTGTAATGCCATATCATCTGGAAATGACAACTTTATTGCTCTGTCCCTTCTGACCTATTTGCCAATATAGTCCATTACCAGTATGAAAAGCAATGAGTTCACAGCTGAACCCTGATACACACCCTCTCCCACTGATAACCCTTCTGTGAGACTAAACAATATTTGCAGTTGAGTACAAAACCTGCACTAACTCTACTAGTGTTTCTGGCACTTCAAACTATCCCAGGACTGCCAAAATCAGCTGTCTTTGCACCTTGTCATATGCTTTCTCCAAGTCTAGGAATGCCCAGTTGGACTCCACTCTAGCTTCTTCTCAACTAACTGTCTTATTGCAAACTTCAGGTCCGTTGTGCAACATCCAGATCTGAATCTGAACTGCTCATCTCCCAACTTGCTTTCTACTACTCTGCTTATTTATTTATAGATCACCCTCTCTAGAACTTTCATACAGTGTAACAGTGGCAAAAGACAGGGTACCATTTGGCTAGGCTTATATAGGCCATAAGGCCAATAGCCTAGTACCTACCAATGAACCTATGATACCTCTATACTGCCCACAGTTATGGATGTCCCCTTTGTTCTTGTACACTAGAACTAGTATGTTTATTCGCCAGTCATTTGGAATACGCCTTTCTCTGCATACTGCTAGTAGCCATCTCTCCCCTAGCTCACCCAACAGCTTGATCATATCTGCTATGACCTTATCTGAGCCTGCTGCTTTCCATGACTTCATTTTCCTTAGTGCTGTTCTTACTTCTTCTAGTGAGGGCTCCTCTTCTTCTTTCATTGTAAGCTATGTCTTGGGCATTACAGCTTCTGATGGATTTGTTTCATTCATTCACTTCTGGAAATACTCTTTCCTTCTTCCTTTGATGTCCTCTGGACTGGTGAGCAGGTTGTTCCTGGCATCTCTTATGAAGAGTGACTGACTATCTTCTTTATCTTTCTTTCTTTGCCTTGCAAACTGATAGAGTTTCTTTGGGCCATCTACTGAGGCACTTTCCAGAAGCTGGAAGTGTGCCTCTGATGCTCTGTTCTTTGCTAGTGCAACTCCTGTCTTAGCCTCTTTGTTAGCCAATCAATATTCCTTCTTAGCCTGGTCTAGCTTTTCTAACTCTCACTTTTTCTTGCACTCCTTTTTTTATGGCTTCCTGGACCTCTGTATTCCACCACCAGCTTTCCTTATGTACCTTGCTTCCATATCTGACTCAACATCTGTTCTATAGTCCGAACCCATGCTGTTTTTAGCACTGCAATTCTTCTTTAACTTTACCTATTTCCTCTTCTTCCTGGAATGCTAGACCCTAAAGTAATTTTTTAAACTCCTATGCGTTCTTTCTAGTGAACTTCTTGGTCTTCAGCCTGTTGACTTTAGAGCCTTCTTTGACCACAGGTTGCAGGTGATTGTGGTAGCCAATGGTTTATACTGTGGTCTGACTCTTTCTCTGTGGATAATTTTGCAATCACTGAGCCTACCCCAATGCCCTTTCTTTAGTAAGAGGAAGTCTACCTGCATTTCATGTTGGCCACTCTTTTATGAGCTCTTGTGACTGTCTCTCTCTCTCTTGCCAAATGATGGGTTGGTCACCATCAAGCCATTTGCCAGACAGAAGTCGAGAATGACCTCTCCTACTTTATTCCTCTTGTCTCATCCATGTGGATCCAGGTATTCCCCATATCCTCTTCTGTATGTCCCAATATGTGTATTCAGGTCACCCATTATCAACACCAATCCATGTTGTCTTGCGTTATCTAGTGGGTCCTGCAACTGCTGACTGAATGCACTCTTTTCCTCAGTATCACAACCCTGCTGTGGGGCAAAGGATGAGGTTATGAATAGTGCTCTAGTCTTACACTGATATTTAATTGCCATGAGTCTGTCACTAATTCTGATGACATCCTTCACTGTCTTCTGAAGCCTTTCACTCACCACAATTTCAACACCATTTCTAGACTGTCCTCCTCCTGAGCAGTAGATTCTGGATCTCAAGCCAAGTTTCTTTGTTGCACTCACCTTCCATCTTGTCTCTTGGATGCAGAGGTTGAGTAGCCTCCTCCTTACCACCATGTCATCTGCTTCTACATTGTGTCCTATCAGTGAGCCTACATTATATTGAGTGTTGCAATTCTTAGTTTATGCATGGCAAGTTGATTGGTTTTATGTCCAGCTTTTGCTCAATAGAGCTATCTCAGGTAACTCAAGTTGGGCAACTGGACACTGGCTGTCCAGTAGCTTAATCATTCAGAGATTCTGAGCTTTATGGTAGGCACACACTGGCCAACAGGGGCAAATACACCCCTCTCATAATTTGTAAGGGTCCCTGACATAGGTCAGAGTAGGCCAAGTCCTCAACCCACTTATCACCAAAAAATTACCATGCCCATTTTTGGCAACAATAGTCAACATAACCAAATCACCTAAAGCCAACTTTTACACTGTCAAGTAGCTATTCCTTACACTGCACACTGTCAGTGATCTGTTTTCTCCTATCTTGAGGATAATGCACACCACATTAAATGTCCAAAGTGAGGTAGCTATACAACTCTTCCCTCCATATGCTCCATCTAGATTTTGTGCTGCTGCCCACAACTCCTTTCTTGGTTGTGTTTGAGGTGGAAGCACGCAGTACTTTTATTTTGGGGAGGTGGGAGGAACCTCACAAAGATAGAGGGAGAACACACAAACTCCATACAGGTACTGGCTGGATGTCAGCATTGAAACGTATACCTTGTGCATGAGAGAAAAATACCTTAATCATTATGCCAATTGGTCTTTATTACTACATACCATAGTTATTATCTATATGCAAAGAACAATCCTATTGACCTAACAGATATCTGCAATATGTTGTTTCAGTACCCCACTCTGTACGTACACAAACATGCACACACACACACACACACACACACACACACACACACACACACACACACACACACACAGTATTCACTATGCAGTCCTATCACACAATTATGATGTGTTGTTTCTGTACCACTCACTGAATCTATGGTGCACATACATTGCATGGTCTTGTCAACCTGTCACACATTTGTTTTGTATTGTTTCCAAGACCTGCATTGCACCTGTTATATGCGCACACTACACAGACATATCTCTCAATCACACATCTATGACATGCATTTTGCACAAAACATTGCAGTTCAATCTCCTGTTATACACATATATGATACACTGTTTTTGTGTGACACACTAAGTGTGTTGTGTGCAGTCATATTTCTCTGCCACACACTGTATTTATTATTAATAATTCATATCTCCTTTTATGCCTGTGATTCACTGTTGTTGTGTTACCCACTGTATGTGCTGTGTGCATTCCTATCTCCTCCCAAACAAAGATGATTCTTTGTTTCTGTACTATATAATGCATATGTTATGCACAGTCCTATCTTCTGACACATCTATTAATGATTCACTGCTTCTGTGCCACAAAATGCATGCATTATGTACAGTCTAATCTCCTAACACATAAAAAAATTACTCACTGTTTCTGTGTCACAGAGTGCAAGCATTATGTTTTGTCCTACTCCCTGCCATGCACATATATAAATCACTGTTTTTCTGCCACACACTACATGTTTGGTATACAGTCCTATCTCTTGACATGCATGATCTCTTGTTTTTTTTTCTGGCATAGTTGTGTGTGGTATACAGTTCTATCTCTTGACACACATGATCTCTTGTTTCTTTGTGGCATACTTTGCATGCTATATGTACACAACACATAATCTGATCTCCTAACACACATTAACTCATTCAAGCCTATAGCACCTTTTTTACATACTTCCAGTTAATACCCATAGCTCCTTATGGCATTGAGAACTTTCTTGGATCTGACTTCTTTAACTAAGTGACATATCAGCTTACAATACAATGGATTAGAAAGGGCAAGCATTTACTAATAAAATTACACTAAGATTGTTAATCTTGGATGTCCCACAGTAGAAACGCCTTTATTATATACTTTTCAGAAAATGCTTTGGAGTGCAAGTATTTGTGCAGGCTGTAAGAGGTGTGACTTTTCACACCATGTAGATTTGTATGAGTTAAGGATACAGTGTTGCAGTCTACATGTACAGCATAATCCTGTGACATATTTCTGATGAGAACACATCTGTGAGATATCTGCAAAGTAAGGTTTCTGTTTTATGCCCCCTACCTGCACTGTGATCATACAATGTCATCCTGTCCTCCTATAATACAACAGGGAGGTATTATTTCTGTACCACAAATATCTGGTGTGCAGACACGCGCGCACACACACACACACACACACACACACACACACACACACACACACACACACACACACACACTGCACAGTGTGGTTCCTCTGCTGTGGACCAATGGTTAGTTTCTTTACCAGATACTATGTAACTGTTATGGGCTACACTGCACAGCTGAGCATTGCGCTTGTCATCTATAACTTGCATGTGCACACCACACTCATTCTCATATAGCTATTCCAGTCAAATGTACTGTTTCTGGGTGCTATGCCTCAGTGTTTTAAGGCTAAAAATGTATGTTTTATACAGGACACATAAATGCTGATTTTATTTATTTTTTTTTGTATATAAAGAGATATTTAAATTCTGTTTGTTTGAGTTTCACTGTTTCATATTCCTTCTCTCAGAGTCTGGTCCTACATGCAGAAGTTTCAATTCCCAAGTCAAAATTGCTTTAATGTTACAGCTGGGGCATATGGCTTTGTTCTACCACAGCAAGAAATGCATAGAGCTCTAGAAATTACATAATGACAGTTGGTGATTTAATGACATTTTCTGTTATCTTACAGTGAAGTGTGATACATTCATCTGGCCTGGCACTTAACACAGAGGATTAGGGCTATGTGTTGCTAATGAATTGCTTCTTCCAGATCATGGTTTGATTTCCTCAGCCCCCATTTGCCTACTGTGTGAATTTGTGCAAGTTACTAAACCAGACAGTGTTCCTGGGTCACCATTGAAAAGGGAGACTTGTGTCCTCTGGTCTTACCAAGTAACAAACCAGTAAAATAAAATTTAGACATTAAGATCAATCTATACCATACCTCTCAATTTTTTAGCACCAGAAATCTGGACAAAGCCAAAAATAACAGGAGACAAAGGTCCAAAAATAGGGACAGATTTTAAATATTGCTCTTTTAAACTTTGAAAGTTGTTAGAGTAACAAGATTTGTATTGACATGAAATTTCTGAAGGATATAAAATTTGAAAGTCAAGCATACATCATTATTTTGCAAACTCAAGCCTCAGTGATGTGCCAGAAAACCACCAATTTTATGAGAAACAGACCATAAATATGAGGCAAAAATCTGGACATTCCATGAAAATCTGGACAGTTGAGAGGTATATCTGCAGTCATCATGCTTCTTCTGCATCTATTACTTAATACACTTTAGCTAGAATTGCGTGTTCAAGTTCAAAGAAACAATATATGTTATGTTGTCCTATCTCTCCTTCATTCTTACAATGATGCGTTCGGAGCAGATTCTCGGCTCCAACTTTGTCAAATACATAGCTGAAAGTCTCAAACCTGGCATGTGGCAAGAAGGTATTCCACAATGCAGTGGTGCAATTCCCCAGATCTTGTTTGCCACTTTACAAGGTTGGATGCTCTCATCTTGGCCGTGGCTAAGTTGTGACAAATTTTTCTCTTATTTTTCCACTAAACTATTTGCTAATAGATAACTTATCTTCTAATTATATTTAATTTGTTGTGCTTTTTTAGTGCATTACTGTTAGATAGGGATAGTTTATCCCTTTTGGCATGGATTTTGCCATCTCCTTGTAGGCCTGGTATCCCTTGTAGTGGTTGTTGTTTCTGTCTGTTAAGTTTTCAGTAGCTCGTTTAAGTTAGAGAGCTATTTGCCCATTTAAGTTAGAGGGCCTGTAATTAATTGTTGTCTTGTCTAGAAAACAGAACCATTTAAGTTAGAGGCCCTATTTTCTTTTTCTCCTTGGTTGTCTTGTTCCTTGTGTTTCCTGTAGTTAGTTTAGTGTAGCTTTAGCTGTTCAATAGCGATACATTTTCTTGTTGTTGTTGTTGTTGCTTTTGCTGTCTTACCTTAACTATGTCTAAACATAAGTCTTCTGGCTTTAAAAAATGCCAGAAGTGCTCACAAAAAACATCCATCACTTATGGACATGTTATATGCATTTATTGCCTTGGTGCTATTCACCTACAAGAAGACTGTACTTTTTGTCACTCTTTCAGTGCAAGAGTACTCCAAGAAAGGAGAAACAAACTGATTCTGAAAGAGCTCGTAAAGCCAACTTTTGAGGAAGCTATCCATAGTTTTTCTTCCTCTTCTTCTTCTCCTTCCTCTAAAAAGGAAAAGTCTCAAAAAAGACATTCACCTGCAACATTGGCTCAGTTGGAGCCTCCAGTCAAACTACCAAAAATCTCCAAGACTACTACCTCCTTGGCTCCACAGTCATATTAGTTGACAAGCCTGGTACTTCGGCTCTAACATCCTCAGAGCCACAAGATACCTCTACTCGGAGCTGGTCCATGGATATTTCACCAGTTTCTCTGATGTTGAGATCTCCAATTCTGCACAGTTCTCGCTCTCCATCCCTATCTTCCAGGTCCACCAGGAGCTTATCAGACGATGACATGGAATGGGTGGTGAGCAACTCCTGAAGTCACCATTGCTGACTAAATTATTCTCGGCTCCCACCCATTTGGCCTCAGAGCCTACTGTACCAATTATATCCACTGTTGTTCCTCCTCCAAGCCAAGCTGGTCCTTCAGAGCCAGAGTGCTTGATACCACTTACTGTGGATCTGTCTGTTCTGGGGCCCCCTTCGATGATCACAGAGCCAACATCTGCTCCGACTGCCTCAGTGCCATCCGGGGAGTCTGGGAGCCGGGGTTCTCCAGTCAGCCCTGGGGGAATTCTTGGCCCCCGATCTTCTTCGGTGCTGAGTCTACCTCTCAGAGCATCGGCCCGGGTTAGCTCAGCTCCCACCTCAGCCTCAGGCCTTATCTCGTTGGTTTTGGTTCCTTCCTCTGTCTCCTCAGAGCCAAGGGAGTCTTCAGAGCCATCAGGATCCGCCTTTGTGCTGATGAGAAGTGTGTTGTCTTCCCATTCAGCACCACAGAAGGATACTAGTACTCGTCCCCCTAAGGCACCGGCTACTGTCTCAGCACCACCCATTCCACAGGACCGCAGAGATCCAGAGCCTCAGGATCCCAAAATGGGTGAACCTCTCTCCTCTAAGGCATCCCCAGAATATCTTTCTGAGGAGCCACCTCAGAAGAGAACTTGCAAGAGGAAGCACGTAGACTCCCCAGATGAGTCCGCCACTTCAGACACTGACCTCGATGAGTCAGAAAGGTCCCCACGGTTGTCCTCTGATGATATCCCATTTGCAGATATTCTAGAGATCCTGAAGTAGAGAGGTGAATGGCAGACCACCACCCATTCTGATGAGGAGTCAGTGTACCTGAAGGATTTTCGATTTCAACCTTCAGCCTCCTGGATGTCTCCTCCTTTCGATTAGCTAATTCATCTGGTTAGTTGAAAGGCATGGGAGTCACCTGACACTATGGAGCCAGTTCCTCAGAGGCCAAATAAATTCTTTTTAGCTCCTTTGGGAAAGGAATTTCTAACCAAGGCGGTACCCATAGATGCTACAGTGGTGGCAGCAGCCACCAAAAAGGAACTTGCAGAGATTTTCTCATCTATTCATCCTCCAAATAAAGACTCCTGAATGATGGACAGATACGGGAAGCATGTCTTTTCATCAGCAATATTCTCACTGCGATCGCTGAACTACCTATCCCACTTTACAAGGCTACAAAGAGATCTCCTGAAAGAGCTAGGAGATACTCTACAAGGTTCATTAGCTGCAAGGGTGAATGAGAAGGTGTCCTCCCAGCTGTCTACCTTAAATTCCACTGTCAACTCCTCCATGAGGCTCCTATCCTACACAGCAGATGGAGCGAGCAGAGCAGCCGGTTCTGGAGTTTCCCTTAGGAGACACTCCTAGATGTACTTGTGCAATTTTGCGGAGACCTTTAAGTCTACTTTTACTAACGCCCCTTTTGATGGTTCCTCACTCTTCGGACCCAAAGTAAAAGACACTCTAACTCAGTGTGAGAAGGAAGGGAAAACTCTCTCTGCTGTTGGAGTATGTTCTTCTGTACCTTCAAGACCTTATCCTGAAAGCCAGAAGAGTGGAAAAATGTGGTTCAAAACATCCCAAAGAGTTTTCCAGGATGCAGGTACTTGGCAAGAATATGAGGCTCACTTGCATATAGATGTCCTAGAGATGAGAGCAGTGCTTCTTGCATTGCAAGCACTTCACAACTCTCTCCCTCTAGGGACAATTGCGATACAGTCAGACAATATGTCTGTGGTTTGGTACATAAACAAGCAAGGGGGAACCAGATCTTACCTCCTTTGTCAAGAGGCACTAAGAGTTTGGCAATGGGCAGTTTCTTCCCAACGGTTTCTAATAGCAACGCACATTCTGGGGAAGTCCAACATGATAGCAGAAAAGCTGAGCAGAGCAATCTTAATGCCTCATGAGTGGTCTCTCAATCAAGATGTTGCAGAAATGATTTTCCGAACATGGGGTCAGCCTTGCTGCAATCTCTTTGCCACCCCCATGAATGCCAAGTGCAGCAATTACCTTACCCTAATCCCTCCTCTGGGGGAGACACCGAGAGATGCACTTGCTCACGATTGGCCCTCGGGACTTCTGTATGCTTTTCTTCCATTTCCTGTCATACCCAGAGTCATTCAGAAAGCACAGTACTCAGGAAGCAGGATAATTCTCATTGCTCTTTACTGGCCTCGCCAACTTTTGTTCCCCTTCCTATGGCCTCATCTTCAGGAGAAGCCTTGGACTCTGGACCCAGTGCCAGATCTGCTGACTCATATGTCAAGGGAGCTTCATCCTTCTCTCCACACCCTCAGATTGACAGCTTGGCTGCTCCACTTCTCAATTTAGTCAGGCTTCACAATTTCACTCCTGCAGTCAAACATATCCTCTCATAAAGCTTCCACCAGAAAATTGTACTCTAGCAAATGGAAAAGGTTTTCCTTTGGGCTCAAAAGAGGAACATTGATCCTTTTTCTGCACCTATCCATTCTATTTTGTAATTTTTGGAGGAACTCTTCCAACAAGGTTCAGCTGCAGCAACCATCAAGGTCCAACTTGCTGCAATATCAAATTTTCACTTTGGTGATTTTATTTCCAACTTAATGTCACACAGGCTGTGTAGGGGCTTCTTAAAAGGTGCCTCCTTATTAAGACCTCCCTTTAAGGAACCCCTTTCTCCTTGGGATTTAAATTTTGTTTTGTCTCATCTCACGTTACCACCTTTTGAGCCCTCATCATCTTCAAACCTCAAGTTCTTTTCCTGGAAGACCTTGTTTCTAGTGGCTATAACTTCTGCTAGAAGAGTATCAGAGTTGTAAGCTCTTTCTATTAAACTGCTATATTTGATTTTTCATAAGGATAGGGTATCCTTGCGAACTAATCCTTCTTTCCTACCTAAAGGCTCTTCTCCAAACAACATAAATCAATCTATGGAGCTTCCAGTGTTCTTTCCTAATCATAGCAACAAGGTAGAATACAAATTACATCAACTAGATGTGCATAGACTACTCAGGTTCTATTTTTATAGGACCAAAGACTTTAGAAAATCTGACCAACTATTCGTATCCTTCTCTGATGCAAAAAAGGGTAGTTCAGTTTCTAAAACTACTCTTTCCAACTGGCTTTCAAATTGTATTACATTCATTTACACCTCAAATCACAGAGATTTACCTTTCAATGTGAAAGCTCATTCCACTACAGCAATGGCTACGTCATCTACCTTTCAAGCCAGAATTCCCATGGATAACATCTGTGCAGCAGTTACTTGGTCCACTCCACATACTTTTATCACACATTACAGAGTGGATTTGGCCTCCAGGGACAGGGCCTCCTTTGGTTCTATGGTGCTTAAAGGTGTACTCTCATGAGCCACCCAGGGAAAAGGTGCCAGGGATGCTGTCCCATCATTATAAGAATGAAGGTGAGATAGGATAACATAAAATAAAGAAGTTATGTACTCACCGTAACATTCCATATTTGTTGTCCATCTCGCCATTCATTCTTACAAACCCTCCCTCCTTCCCCCCTGCCAAAGACACCTTGTGGACCTGGTGGATGTTTTTATTACCTTCAGGAGTTCTTTGTTGCAGTTTGTTTCTCCTTCTACTAGGTATAGTATATATTTGTATATATATAATATATATATATATATATATATATATATATATATATATATATATATATATATATGTATATATATATATATATATTGTATACATGTATATAGTCTACATATCATTCATTAGTAGCAGCAAACAAGATCTGAGGAATTGCACCTCTGCATTGTGGGATACCTTCTTGCATGAGCCAGGTTTGAGACTTTCAGCTATGTATTCGGCCGAGTCGGAGCCGAGAATCATCTCAGAACCCATCATTGTAAGAATGAACAGCGAGATGGACAACAAACATGGAGCATTATCGTGAGTACATAACTTCTTTTTTTATAGTTTCCTTTCATGCATTTATTAACAATTGTATCCATATATCAAACATTTTGATACCACTGTTATACTGATACAATTTGCTTAGTGGACCATTAAAAATATCACAGTAAATGAATGGATAGATCACTGCACATTATAATGCAGCACGCTTTCATAGGTTCATAGGTAGGTACTAGGCTATCGGCCCAAGGGCCTACATAACCCTAGCCAGCAAGGTTTCATAGCTTATGCCACCCAAGAAAGTTATTTTCCTGTGCCACTGTCCAGCAGAGACACAGAAGTGATCCCTGGGGTTTATTTCCTATTTCCAATCCACTAATCAAGATTTTTCTTGAAGAGTGCTAATGAAGAACTTTGCTTGACATAGATGGGTAGCTTGTTCCAGAGTATAGGAAGTCTCTGGGACAGGAATCTATCCCTCCAGCATGCCCTGTTTATTGTGGTGAGAAGGTTTAGGTCCCTAGAGCATGTACCTCGGAAGGACTGGGATTTCTTTATGTGTAGCATGTCCAACAGCTCTGGGTTTGACATAGCTTTATATGTTAGGCAGAGATCACCTCGGAGTAGGCGATATGCTACAGAGTAAAGCTGGAGTTTTTTTAGGTGGTCAGTGTAGGGCATTTGTTTGAGGCCAGTAATCCTCTTTGTGAGGTACTTCTGTGGCCTTTCCAGCTGCTGCAGATGTCTTGTGAGGTACATTCCAAAAGGGGCATTGTACTCTATAATGAGTCTAATGAGTGACGAGTAGAGGGGGACAATGACCTCTTTTTTCCTGGATGAGAACCCTTTTATGATGAGGTGTGCCATGTTGAAGGACTTCCTGAATACTGTGGCGATGTGACTATCAAAGGAGAGACTACTGTCCACCTGGGTCCCAATGTCTTTTATCATGCATTCAGTGTTAAGTAGATTGCTGCCTATGTGGTAGTTCATGGGTAAAGAGTTTTTACCAAAGGGGATGACACTGCACTTTTTGGCATTGAGCTTGAGGCCGTGGCTCTGACACCAGGCATCTGTCTCAGTGAGGCCCTTCTGTAGGATGTCCACATCATTTGGGGACTTGACTATGGCTTCTAGTTTGCAGTCATCTGCGAACTTCGTTAGCCAGAGGCCTTCTGTGTTAGCCTGTACTTCAGAGAAGTAGATACCATTGGGTTTAGTTGTGAAATGCATGTTAATATGCAGTTTTAAGAGCTGTGTTTCATAGCACAGCACCTATAGTCATGTGCTGATGACTGCTGAGTTTTAAGTTTATATCTTTGTCCTTGTTTTTTCACATTGATCTTAATGTCTGTGTTCACCATGAGCTCCTAGTTTCTGCAATGCTTATATTTCTTGGTTTGGTTCTTACTTTGCTCAGCAGTATTACATGTAAAGCATGTAACAAGCTTTGTAGTTTGAGAATTCTGTGTGTGTGTGTCTCTCTCTCTTTCTGTCTTCAAAGTGTACGGCTAATATTTCTTTATTGTCGGGTAACCACTTATAACCTTAACTTCATATTGCTGCCTTTTCTGATAAGGGTTTCCTGCAATATTCTTTCTCCTAGTCTCCTCAACTGCTCTTTTTTTCTTGTATTTTGTGACTGATCAGTTCAATGATCACTTCTTTTATTATCAGCCTTAAATGATGTGCTTACATCTGTAACTATTTGCCATTGAAAGACGCTCAGTGTTATGCTATGGAAAAAAGCTCACTTCTCACTACAGCATAGTTAATCCAGATTGTACCCTGCAACCTTGTTATTATTATTATTAGCCCTGGATGCTATCAACCAAACTAGAAATGATGCCTAGAATAGTACTTATTCTACTTTTTATATCTGTACTATTACCTCCTTAGTAATGTAGTCTACCAAAATATGTCCTACATTATCCTTCATAGTAGTTTGGACATTCGCCCAGGTTGTGTCTGAAAGTAATCCAAAAGGGGCCAGCACATCTTCCAGGTTGCAAAATATTAAGAATATATTTTTCTGCCAACATGCTTTTCTGTCTGGATCTCAATTTGGTATTTATTATACTTTTTCTTAACAGCCTTAGGTTTCTTCTCAGAAATAACCTCATTTTGATGTGTTTCATAAAAGCTGTAATTGTACAAACACAGATCACTATAATATATGAGTGTATTCTTATCTGCAAGCTTCTTCTACAGATGTGTGTCTGGAGTATTTCCATCTTTGTAGATTACACAAGCCAGAAAAGTAATGTTTCATTGACTCATTTTAAGATTATATTGCAGTTGTTTAATGTTCTTTTAACAAAATCATACAATGAATTAAATGTTTTAGCAAACAATCTTACGTTCTGGTATGAAAGTAATTTTATCAGTGAAACATGGGTGTATCTGCTTTCTCTTGAATAAATCATTGTGAACAGGCATGTAGAAGTGCCCCATAAATCTCTCTATCACAACAACAGCAGTACATTATTAGTGCACTAACAATACAGATAATGACAACTGATGTAGCCAGGTAGCAAGATTTGAAAAGAGAGGGGAAAGGGAATTGTCTTAGTGTGCAGAAACCTACTGCCTATAAGCGTGAGACACTCTAGATGATTCCAGACAAACAGAACAGAGAGTAACTACAAGCACACTTGTATCACATATCTTTATGATATTATTTGTGCAAGGCGTACCAGTTAAAATGGGGTTTCTGGGTGATTTTATCACTGTGATGTAAAATGTTTATACAAGGGAATATGCCAAAACAAACTGCAGAAATGGAAGATGTTGGACTAGACTTAGAACAAAGGATACAAGTCCAACCAATGTTTACTGTCAGAAGCCCTGTACTATTTTCAGATTATTCTGCTTCACCCAGGACAAATATTCTTTAGGGGCTTGACCAATGCTATAGAAAATTGTATATGGAGGCAGAAAAACCTAGGGTATAATGGGATGCCACCACAAAGAGAAGGAAACAGGCAGGCCTACCAAAACAGGCAGAAATCTTAGGAATGATTAAAATTATCAATAAGGAAACTACTATTAGTAAGTGGACAAAGCAGAATGATATGAAGAGAACTTGTGCAGCTAGAAAAATATTAGTTTTGACAAGTAAATTCATAAGCTTGGATGCATGGTTAGATTGAAAGAGTCACTATCCCAATCCCTAGGGGCTGAGAAGATGATATAAGGTCCTTGGGTACATTATATATAACAGAAGTACATTGTGTCATGTTGAGTAATACATACACTATGAATTGTTTTAAAGTATATATACTGCTACATGTGAGTGTACTATATTCAAATTAGAGACTTCAGAAGGGGTTAAAGTATTAGTTTTACTATTTTCTTATCTTTTTGACAATGTTATATATGTGGAATCATCCATGTACATTAGAAAGCATTTAAAAAAGTGGAAGAAATAACAGACTTGAGAAGGAATGCATGTTATTTGCTGGTAATAAGGTGAGATGATTCAGTGGGTAGCAGAGTGTGACTAAAGAGGGAAATGTGTTAAATGCCATCTCTGCATAACATGTCTCGTATCTTAGTGAAGAGAGTAAATCTGTAAAAATTACACGGTTTTCTGTATAAACTTGAATTTGATTTCTTGCAAAAAAATCCATCTAAACGGATAATTGTTATAAACCCCATGCCGCCTTATAACAACACAGATTTAGCAAACATTTGCAGTGGTAAGTGGTAATATTTAAACACCACCACTAAGGTACTATATGGTGACACCCTTGTAACAATTTCTTTCATGCACCTCTTACAGATATATTTCTACAGGCCAAGCTACTCACACAAGTAGCAGATATAACATGTATTCACTTTTTCTTTGGGAACTGGAGCTGTATTCTTTACTACTGTTTTTTTACTTTTCAGTATATAAAGAATGCTACAGCTGATGAAAATTTTCTGCAGAATTTTCAACTAACTGTTGTTAGTTGTTGGCTTTATCCCAGGGATGACAGAAAACAGCACAGCAGGTTTCTGACTCGGACTGATATTTTCCTATATGCTAGTTTTGTTTCTTCAAATCTTGGTATAGAATCTCTGCTCTTTGTTTGTATAGTGAAGTGAATACAGACTAAGGTAATATATTTTTATTTGCACTGTAAATGGAGCAGAGGTTAGAATTTGGATTTTGGATGACAGGTTGTACATGAGTCATCAGTGTACTGATAATGCAGCCAAAAAAAGAAGTGGCTCTCCCTGAAGACATTAAACTATTCTGACAGAAATAAAATATTTAAAGGGAAGAAAAATGTAAACTGGTAGAAAATTAGAACAGAAAACATGATATGAACTCAGTAATTGCTAACCAAAGCCTGTCTGAATCCTTATACTCATCTTTTTTTATCTCTCTCTCTCTCTCTCTCTCTCTGTCAACTCACCGAAGTCTGGTGTAAACGTGCCTAAATAGTTGATGATACCAAGAAAACATTGTAGAGCCTAAACATTATCTGGTGCTGGTATCTCAAGAATAGCTGCTTGCTTGGATGGGTCTGGTTGCAAGCCAGTGCTAGTGAATAAATGATGTACATATGTAACTTCTGGTAGTCTGAATTTGCACTTCAGAGGATTGAACTTTAAGTTCACTCCACATGCTCTGTCTAGAACTTTCTTAAGGTTTTTGTCATGCTCTGTTTCACCATTGTCTCCAGTCAATAAGTCATCTACTATTATGGCACAAAGATAACCTGAAATAATTTGCTCCATTGCATGCTGAAAAACTTCACTTGCAGAATTTATTCCAAATGGCATCCTGAGGAATCTATATCTGCCAAATGGGGTACTGAAAGTGGTCAGTAATGAGAATTTGTGATCAAGCATCACTTGCCAAAATAAACTTTTTGCATCCAAGACAGAAAAATCAGTGGCATTTGGTATTAGGGTTGCAACTTCCTCGACTGTATGCATTGGATGATGCCATCTCTTTAATGCTAAGTTCAAATCTCTTGGGTCAATAAATATTCTGATTTTGTCCTAGCCTTTTTTTGTGGGTTGCTACCATGGACAACACCCATTCAGTTGGTTCTGTAACTGGACAAATTGCACCTTGCTGTACCATTTTATCCAACTGAGCTTTAACTGTATCCTGCATAGCGATTGGAACTTTTCTTGCTGGTCTGAGCACTGGACTGACCTCTGGGTCTGACTTCATAGAATGCGCAACTGGAAGTTTACCCATTTTATCATCAAAAACATCAGCATACTCTGAGAAAATAGTTTCAGAAAAATTGGAACTAGGTTATGTGCTTATATAATGGATGCCTTTGGTAAAAGAAAGCAAATTCATTCTGAAACTGTCTCTGAGACACAATAATGACTGTGCAGGTCTTTGGAATACATAGAATAATAAGCTGTAACAGTTCCTAGCCAAATAACATGAAAGCACTACTGACCCTTCAGTTTGAATTTCTTCACCTCCATAAGCAACAAGTTTTGCACCACATTAAGCTGTTCATTAGTTCTCACCTTAGCAAATGTGTCTGCTGACGTAACATTGCACTTTGAGCCAGTGTCTACTTTAAGCTTGGTGGATTTACCATTGATCTGGACAGTACAAAACACTTCATTCTTTGCCAACAAATTTACTGCATCAACCTTTTCACCAATTACTGATACACCATCTACGTAGAAAGTAGAATTGCAAGTCTATATATGATCAACTTGCTTTTTTGAGTGACCCTTCTTTATAACGTTGTCAGGTTTACTTCATTTGCAAAACGTTTGAAAATGGTTCAATTTTTTTACACTTGTGGCATTGCTGACCAAATGCTAAGCACTTTTCTCTTTTAGACTAATGATTGATACCACAGTTGTGACAGTTAACAATAAAGCTGGATTTGGGTTTTGCTGACTCACCCTTGTACTGCACTTAACATGTCCTTTGCTTAGAACTTGCTGGAAAACTACAGCATTTCCTAGATAAACCCATAGGCATTGCTGCTGCCATGTGCTTAGGCCTGCTTCTGCTACCAATGTGTTGCATTCTGTCTACATTTGCTCTGGAGCCTGCTGAAACCATGTCCTTATCACTTGCAAGCATATTTGTGTGCCTTTCTGTAATTTCATGGATTTGACAACTCTCAATAGCTTTGCTCAGTGTTAAATCACTGTCACAAAGCAAAATCTTGCTCACTGTAACACTATTAATACAACACACAAACCTGTTCTTTATCAACTCATATCGAAAAGAAGCCAAAAGATCGATATACCATATGTCAAACAGTTAAACTGTTCCAAACTTGAGCAAGTAGGCTAAAAGCACGTCAATTTATTAAGCTACAAAAATACAGCTTTTCAATGGCGACTCCTCACCAACTTCTTCAGAACACTAAAATACATCACCACTGACGTGGCATGTTTAAATACTGCAATCAAATCACATGATAACAACACTGTCTCCTTCGGTTAAAGTTGAGATTCAAATTAAACCTTGTAAAACATAAAACCAACCTCGGCCAACTACTCCAATTGACTCAAGATCAAAAAGCAATGCTGACAAATCAGGTAGCCACTACATCTTGTATTATTGGAACTTAAAAAAAATTATATAATAAAACCCTACAGGTTGAACTAGATAGTCACAATGCAAGTTAAATGACAATGTGTTCTACAATGAAGATAAAGTAAAATAAAATAAATAAAATGAAGAAAAACCAAAATGCAGTCAAAAAAACCATAATTAAATACAAAGGCTAAATTATTTTACTTTATTATTATTTTATTTTAATGTTATTAGTAATGTAAGTTATGCATTCAGTATAATTATAGGATGGTTGTTAGTTTTAGCCTTTGTATTTAATTATGGGTTTTTTGACTGCATTTTGGTTTTACTTCATTTTATTTATTTTATTTTACTTTATCTTCATTGTAGAACACATTCTCATTTAACATGCATTGTGACTATCTAGTTTAACCTGTAGGGATTTATTATGTAATTTTTTTTAAGTTCCAATAATACAAGATGTGGTGTGATTTGTAAGCATTGCTTTTTGATCTTGAGTCAATTGGAGTAGTTGGCTGAGGTTGGTTTTATGTTTTACAAGGTTTAATTTGAATCTCAACTTTAACCGAAGGAGACAGTGTTGTTATCATGTGATTTGATTGTAGTATTTAAACATGCCACGTCAGTGGTGATGTATTTTAGTGTTCTGAAGAAGTTGGTGAGGAGTCGTCGACGAAAAGCTGTATTTTTGTAGCTTAATAAATTGACGTGCTTTTAGCGAACTTGCTCAAGTTTGGAACAATTTTACTGTTTGACATATGGTATATCGATCTTTTGGCTTCTTTTCGATTGGAGTTTGTCTCATTTTTACTTCAAGTTCCAGAGTTGTCTTTATCAACTCATCTTTTAAGTCGCCAAACCGACACTTTTTAGTTTTCTTTCTCAGGTTAGTAATGTAAGCTGCAAAAGTTTTTCCTGGTTTTTGATCTCTTGTGTAAAACAAATGCCTCTCTAATATATTTGTCTGGGGTTTACACATTTCCCTGAACCTGTGCTTTAAACACTTAGGGTTTTCCCTTGATTCACCCTGTACAACAATATGATGGTTTTCACCTTCTCCCTCATACACTGCTGGTGCATACACAAATGAACACTCTCTTTCAATGACCTCTGACCCAGCACGGTTTGGTAAAATGCATGCATCTTAGTCAGAATAACCTGCTTGTATAAAAATATCATACTCTTGCTCAAATATTCTCCAATTTTCTGCAATATTCTGATCAAACACCAATGGTGACGTTTTTTGAAATCCATCAGCCATATTAACATACACCAGTGAAGGCTTTTGCAAGTATACACAACCAAACACACACACACACACACACACACACACACACACACACACACACACACACACACATATACATATGCCAGAAATTTATGCCAGTACTTGTAACTATGCCCAGTAGCACAACAAGCCTCTGAATAACTGAACTTTATGATCACTGTACTATAAGAAATCACCTCTTATCAATGTAGGAAACATTTCAAAATAACTGCACTGTGCGAATGTACCGGGCAGAAGAAGCTCAGCGAGAGTAAGAAATATTTCAAAGTAACTGCACTTTATGAATAACCAGTATACAGCACACTGAAACTTTTCCAAAATGGTTGTACTTTGCTAAATAACTCTTTGCAGTGCAAGAAACACTCTGTAATGGCAGCACTTTGCAAATAGACACACCCGGCACAAGTAACTTTTTGAAATGGCTATATTCTGAATGTATTTTACATAATAGTTGCATTTTGCTCACAAACTCTTTGGAATACATATACAGTAACAAGCACACACTGTAAGCTTTTTACACACTTTGAGATACTTTGAATAATGATAGTTATGCCCTTAACACAATGCAAAATAGGTGTTATGCCAAAACATAGTACTTTGCCAAAACATGCAGTCGCCTTCCTTTATTTTTGCTTAATGTGCCCTTTTTCTCCTTATTATATTAATTTTGCTGATTTAATATTTTTCTATGCCCATTATACTTTTCTTTTGCTCATGTTACTCTAAACATGCCTGTTTTGCTTTAAACATGCTTGTTTTGCAATTCCGAGGTCATTCTAAACCCCTTATGTGCTTTTCTGATAATTGTTTTATCAAATATCTTAACTTTAAATATTGTGTTTATTTAAAAAATCTCTTGTGCCTCTCGCTTGTTTAATAATACAGTTTGTGCCCTTTTAATGCTACGTTTTATCTTTTTTGTAAAATAAATAATTTGTGCAAGTTTTCATTACTTTTTGTTCATTTCTGGCCCTTTTTCATGCTTGTTTCTCTTAGTTTACCTTCACTGTTACCTCTGCACATCGTACCTCTGAAAAGCATTCTCTGGCATCCCAGTTCTGAGACCATGTCGCTCGTCCAGTTAGGCTAAACTAGATGAGTCTTTGTGGGCTCTGTTCAAGCAGCTTTATTATGTACAAACACATCAGGATTGAGGTTTAATGAATTTAACTTAGATAAACTTATAAAGAAACTAGCTATTACACTCATACATACTCACTCTGTGGCTGCACTCTCAAAATGGTACTAAAGCTAGCCTGTGCTTGCTATTTATATGCATGCACCAACCTTTAAACTCTTCTTAAAGATACAACACACACACACACTATTCTACACAACTGAAACTTGATTTTTCTAAGCTAAGATAAAATATTCTTACTTTGTAGTTTATGATCATGGTGAGACAACATACTGTATTTTGCACTTGAAAAAATAAAATTAAATTGACAAAAAAAATATATTTCCTTCATAAGTACACTCAATGCCAAAAAGTGCAGTGTCATCCCCTTTGGTAAAAACTCTGTACCCATGAAAAACCACAAATCTACTTAACACCGTATGCGTGATAAGAGACCTTGGGACCCAGGTGGACAGTAGTCTCTCCTTTGATAGTCACATCGCCACAGTAGTCAGGAAGTCCTTCTATGTGGCACATCTTATCATAAAATGGTTCTCATCCAGGAAAAACAAGGTCATTGTCCCCTCTACTCGCCACTCATTAGACACATTATAGAGTACAATGCCCCATTTGGAATGTACCTCACAAGACATCTGCAGCAGCTGGAAAGGCCAAAGAAGTACCTCACAAAGAGGATTACTGGCCTCAAACAAATGCCCTACACTGACCGCCTCAAAAAACTCCAGCTTTACTCTGTAGCATATCGCCTACTCTGAGGTGATCTCTGCCTAACATATAAAGCTATGTCAAACCCAGAGCTGTTGGACATGCTACACCTAAGAAATCCCAATCCCTCTGAGCTACATGCTCTAGGGACCTAAACCTTGTCACCACAACAAACAGGACACGCTAGAGGGATAGATTCCTGTCCCAGAGACTTCCTATACTCTGGAACAAGCTACCCATCTATATCAAGCAAAGTTCTTCATTAGCACTCTTCAAAAAAAATCTTGATGAGTGGATGGGAAATAGGAAATAAACCCCGGGGATCACTTCTGTGTCTCTGCTTGACAGTGGCACAGGAAAATAACTTTCTTGGGTGGCGTAAGCTATGGTACCTTGCTGGCTAGGCTTACATAGGCCCTTGGGCCGATAGCCTAGTACCTACCTATGAACCTATGAGAGGTGCTAACATATAACTGCCAAAGACTCAAGGCTCAGTCAGGATGTACTTGATAACAAATTACACAGCTTTCACAGTCATTGCCCAAAACACTAGCAAATGATTGAAACTGATTTTTCCTGATTAAAAAATAAAAGATATTCATGCGGAAACAATGTACAGCACTTTGATTTTGTCACATAAGCAACTATTCTGCTTTTGTCAGAAGTACTAACAGACAAATGAAATGGAGTTACCTAATGTGAGTAGAAACATTACATCATTGCAGTTTATCATCATGAAGAAATATTATATGGCATTTTACAGTTGATAAAAAATACAATGCCTTCACAAGCCCTGTCAGAACCACTAGCACATAACTGCCACACACACCACAGTTAAATGATATTGTTCTTAAAATGTAGAAAATACATTTCTTTCATAAGCACTGACAGAAGTGCTAACAAACAAATCATACTGATTTTACAAGAGTCAAAGAAAAAAAGATGTCTACAGAGGTATGGGGAACAAAATATAACACTTTAATTTAGATAAAAAAGGTCAATTATACAGCATTCACAAGAACTGTCAAGGTACCACCAAACAACCAAAATTGCTATTAAGTTGGATATAGTGAAAACCTTGTTGGTTTGCAGTTTATGATCATGGGGAATCCACGTACACCATATTTCCTGTCTTTACTTTCAGGCTAATTTATTGTGTATGAACTGTTGCAAGATGTTACAGCTTTGAACTTTTTTTTTTAATTCGCTTTTTTCCTTTTGATTATCGCTAACAAATCAGACTGAATGAAGAAAGGAACAGTGAAGCATCCAAAGTCATATAACTTATGACACATTTATGGAACACATACCTTTGATGTTGCTGACAAGTGTCCACTCTGGATTTACTTCAGTGAGCCTACTGTTGGCTAGTAGTCCAAAACAAATCATATTTCTAGAGGATGAAAGTGATTTTGAGGAGGGCATTAGCCATCCCTGCTCCTTCGACTGAGGTCAGTTATGGAACAGGTCTGAACATGTACAGGCAAGTTAACAACAAAATTACTTTTGTTATAATTTGGATTGCTGTCCTCTCAGCTAAGGTTTTTTACCTTACATCTCCAAGGTATTAATTCATTTCTGACTGCTGATTGCACGCTCTGCTCAGATGTTTTTTCACCAGCTCCTTCATCCTTGTTTGACTGCCCGTATGGTTCACTGTCTAGACTACATGGTCTAAAATCTATTTCTCTCTGAAGTCCAGACTGCCACTGGAAAGGGACTGTGAAGTTCTATCTGAGTTATCCTGTTAACAAATAAACTAATCAAAGTACTTGCTGTCATCCCTGAAGAAGGATCAAAGGTGAAGAAACATGCCACTGGTTATAAAAATACCTTAAACGCAGTGCAGGCAATAAGGGTCAGAAGTAAATGGGCCCTACAGAGTGGCAGCACATATGTAAGCTAGTTCTTTCTCTTAACAGTGCTTTCTAGCTGAAGGCTGGCAACAGGTGTGAAATTTGTATTCCACAAGCTGGCATCCAACCTTAGAATATACCACTGGGAAGATACCAGATGAAGTGAGAAAGACAAAGCACAGCATTGGTCCTCCATAAGCTTCTTTTAGCCAGTCTGCTGGTAGGTGGGGCACAATGCCTGAACATGCTGGCTTAAAACTAAGAATGATAAATGGCATCCATAATATGGCCTAGCCATACCATCAGAGTGTATATAATAGCAGACATAAGCTGGGCATCATTGTGCCGGAGTTATAAAATGTAGCAGACTGCATGGTTTGCCATTCCAGATAAGGGTGATGGTCTGACTGAAACTAACTTCTCGCAGCTACTGGATATACATTCACCTACCATGGCATCTTCAGTTAGTTCAACCCTGATGTTATTTTTAATTTATACAGCTTATGCTGATTAACATGTACTGTATGACAGAATAAATACCAGAAACAAACTTCAGTTATGAATGACTTACTCTTGCACTCCATCAAGCTGTGTAATTTTCCTGAAAGCATTTGCTTTTGCTACAGAAATGTGGACATTTAAAAAATTTCAAATATGCCCAGTTTTTGTTGTCACTGTGTTGTGATAGAACAGCTCTACTAGTTTCAGCACCCCAGCTTGTTCTGTTCAGTGAGTCTGTAATTTGCCACAAACAGTTCAGAATTCTCTGCAAAGGAGCAGTTGCACATAGAGAAAAGTGAAGAAATACAATAATTTTTCTCAGGATGTTAAAAATATCATGCATATACAGCTTTGAAAAGACACTACCAAACTGGTAGTCTCACGACATTCCAGAAAAAGGGTTATATGCATACTGATACTTAAACAGACTACAGACCATGTGTTCCATTAGATAGGATAATTCAATATTCAAAGTGTTTAGTGAATAAGGCAGAGAGTACATAAACAACCAAAAACCTAGGTCCTAGATATGATATGGGCTAGGAATTAAACCTTGATTTTAAGGGGTAAAATAAAACATTTCAAGGCTTTATTGGAAAAGCTCACTCAGATGCTGCCTTAGACTGCTGTGAAGGAGACATTAATTTGTTTTCCTTCTATTTACTTCTTGTAATTTGTATTGTTTGATTGCTTTTTTTATTTTATATATTGTGGTGCATTTTTATTAGGTTCATAGGTAGGTACTAGGCTATCGACCCAAGGGCCTAAGTAAGCCTAGCCAACAAGGTTCCCTGGCTTACGCCACCCAAGAAAGTTAATTTCCTGAGCCCCTGTCGAGCAGAGCCACAGAAGTGATCCCTGGGGTGTATTTCCTTTTCCCATCCACTCATCAAGATTTTTCTTGAAGAGTGGTAATGAGGAACTTTGCTTGACATAGATGGGTTGCTTGTTCCAGAGTATAGGAAGTCTCTGGGACAGGAATCTATCCCTCCAGCATGTCCTGTTTATTATGGTGACAAGGTTTAGATCCCTAGAGCATGTAGCTCAGAGGGAATGGGATTTCTTAAGATGTAGCATGTCCAACAGCTCTGGGTTTAACATAGCTTTATATGTTAGGCAAAGATCTCCTCAGAGTAGGCGATATGCTACAGAGTAAAGCTGGAGTTTTTTGAGACGGTCAGCGTAGGGCATCTGTTTGAGGCCAGTAATCCTCTTTGTGAGGTACTTCTGTGGCCTTTACAGCTGCTGCAGATGTCTTGTGAGGTACAGTCCAAAAGGGGCATTGCACTCTATAATGGGTCTAATGAATGCCGAGTATAGGGGAACAATGACCTCTTATTACACTGAGTTTTGATTGTGCTCTGTTTTCTATGATATATATATAACCTAAGAAAGTAACCAGAATTGCATCTCACATGAGTTACACAGAAATTTAATTTGACCACATTATTCCTTGCCTCTTCTCTTTCATTGGCAATTGACAAGACAAACAAAATGATCATTTTGTGAAGTCACTCCTCCTTCAGCAATTTAAATTTATTGGCCCTACCACTGTATTCCATAGAGTCAGAAGACTGTATCCACCCCGTCCACTCTATCTTATACTTAAAATTTGTAGCTCTCCCCTTAGACTGCTAAAGCTTCAATTATCCCCTCTTTCATATCTAACTGCTTAGTGTGTACTGCAACTCATTTTTTTACAGCTTAGCTTTAAAATCTATAACATCTTGTCCAAGACCATCAATTACTGGAGACCCCGCATTCTGCCTCTCACTAGACATCTTGGGATTACTTCCTTATTTTTCTCCTGATGAGAGAAGGAGCATAGGCATATTATTTTTGGAGGTTGCTGATTATCAGAAAGCCTAATAACTGTTTCATAGGTACCAGCTTGCTATTTATGCTACTGTTTTGTTCCTGGTGAGAGATGGAGCAAAAGGCAATAATATCTGACTGCCTCTGATTTAGCAATGAGTGTCTGAGTTGGACCTACCTGACTGGTCTGATTGCTGTTCAAGGCATCTACCAAGAAAAAAGTACAAAAAGCCTATAGATCCCTGCATCATCTGGGACAAGACTGTTGATCACTAAACAGCCTGTGGCACGCTCCACACCTTGGGATTAGTGCTACTGTTTTACTTCTGGTGAGAGAAGAAGCAAAGGGGCATTGCATCCCAGTAGTGAGAAGCTGTGGCAAGACCAGCACTAGCAGAAGCCAGGTAGTAGCCAATTAGATGAATCTCTACTATTCATCATTCTTCACAGAACTAATTACTTCTTTTCAATAAGTACTGCTTGATTAGCTACTGTCTAAACTAACTTCAGAATATCTGACTAAATTACTTCATCCATAAATCATCAGAGTCTGCTTTACTAGTTTCTCCTCAAGTTTTTGACAGTGCTCTGGACATACTGAGGCACTTAGAGTTGACATAGTTCATAGGTTCATAGTTTTAGTACTAAGCTAACTGCCCTTGTGAGCCATTTTAAGCTTAGCCAATTATCTCTTGTAAGACTCAAACCCTGCACCTTGTGTTTGTAAGGCAAGCACCTTAGCCATTAAGCCACCCTCCCAACCCTGTAAAATCATCCTTGAAATTTCTCCAATACTGAATTGCACACAAGGCAACTAGTTTGCACAGTAAAAAACACTGCCTCCAGAGTTGCAAACTGGATACACTTGACTTTATTCTATATTCTTACTGCAGCCGTCTAATCAATAAAAAGGGGTTTGTGGCCATGAATATGAGTTTTTCCACTGTCTCCAGTACCAGCTTGGTAGACATGGGCATACTGAGGTAATGTAGAAATTGCCTCAATAACCAGCTAATTCTCAAACAAACTGGTAAGGTATGAGAGAGATGTGTTTACAGAATATCACTGGAGGGAAAGTTGGCACATAAAAGCACTCCTAAATTTAGTCAGGTTGTCAGTAGTACACATGCTGCACCCATTTCACCCAGCACAAAGCAGACACATAGACACGCATATACTGAGGCACTTAAATATAACCTTCCTGAACTCCAAAGAAGTCCTAGATGAAGCATACATAACAAATACCCTCAGCAACCCTAAATGCAATCTTTCAAAACAAAACCAACATCAGCACCTACAGACACAGTTAATGGAGCACATACTTCTATGACCATAAGGCACGCCACCACATAGCCCAATATTCTCGTCATTGGCAACTCCATTGTGAGATACACTGATGTCCTTGTCATCAGGCTGAGTATGGAGAAAGGCACAGTCAGTTGCTCATCAGGGGTCAAGATCTGCTATATTATGCATGTACTCAAGTCATTGGGCCAGAAACACCAGTATGACTAAGTCATAGGTCTTGTGGGTGTAAATGACCTGAGATGTACCTCCATAGACTATGTGAAGAGAGCACTGTGGTGCTCTTGGAATGTGTGTCCCAGGCTGGTATTGAGCAGCATTTACCTTCTCCAAGGATGATGCCACAGGTTCCACACCTATGAACCTATGAACCTTCTCCAAGGATGATGCCACAGTAAGAACACAATGTGACAGACTTTAATAATTAGCTTAGTTTCTGGTGTCATTCTAAGGGGTGAGTGTTTGTCAGCATGAAAACATATCATGTTGCTTTGCCAGGGATGGAACTTTCCCCTCTAGGCTTTCAAATATTAGCTAACACATTGTCCTCCCCTACAGTGCCATTTGTAGACAATGCCAGTCTGAAAATACATCTGACATGGCAAGTCAAAACCAAGAACACCAAAATGTGATACTGCTCAATTATAAGAGTCTAAACAAGAAACTCCACTCCCTACAAGCTCTCTTCACCTTAGAGAATGATGACATCTGTGAAGTCACTGAGACATGGTTTAAAACTGCCAGAAGCACCTTAGTTGCACAGTGCAACAATCCCTTTCACACATTTAGACCAACAACTACATAGGAAGGGTTCAAGGTATAGGTTTCTTGATTTACACGAAAAATAAATATTTATCAAAGCTAGACAGACAGAATGATGCACTTGAGCTTCTCCACATTCAGCTCACCATAATCAAAATCCCATACCCTTTCCTTGCAAGCTATAGGTCCCCTTCCATAACCCAAGAAACATATAACATGCATTTAAGATTACTGGAAATGCTTCCCATCCAACCTAATACCACGGTCATGGGTCATGGGTGACTTTACCCCACTATTCACTGAGAATTATATATGACACCAAATGTGCAGGCACAGAGATTCCTGGATTTTGTAAATACAAACACTCTGAACCAGGTTATCAATATGCTGACCAGGGCTGAAAACATAATGGATCTCATCACCACTAATATGGGAGACTGATACACACCCCCTACTGAAATGTCTTCTTTAGTAAGGTCAGACCACAAAATTGTTTACTATATAGTAAAAATAAAACCTGGAACCCCCACCTAAACCTGGAATGATCAGGAACTACTCTACGGCTAACTTCCTGCTATTAAGTGATAACCTGGCAAAATTTTAAGTTCCCCTAAACCATAAGGATACTGTTGCCTATGTGGAGCTGTTCATATAAACCCAATACAAGCATGTTAATTGCTCCACAGAAGCAGCTGTACCCACCAAAAACAAGTACAAAACTAATTCAAAAGACAATCCACCCTGGTGGAATCACAACATCAATTGGATGTATAACAGAAGGAAAAAAATCATAGTGAAAATTAGGAGCTGTAGCACCAGCCAACATAAAAGTGCTCTCATCCAAGTAAACAAGCAACTCAGAGGACAAATAAAGTCTATTAAAGTCAATTTTGAGGTAAATTTGGCCTCTTAGGCCAAGAACAACCATACAGCTTTCATTAGCTATGTGCACACCCTCACAGGCAATACACAGTTGTGTGTAGAGCTCATTGTTAATAGAGCCACCTATACTGAGTGCCCAACCCTGGTAAGCACACTGATACCAAGACTGGAAAAAATGACGGTGGAGAATCCTCAAGACACAGAAACATTCCTACAATGGGGATAGGCCAGGCCCAGGGGGAGGATGCCCTCCCTGTCGTAGAAGGATATAGTAGTCCACAAAAATCACAAAAAAGATCCATAAGGATGATACAGTGGACTATAGAGGATAAGAAATAAATGATGTATTGTTAACATTATGCAAGAATCCCAGAATTTCCATACAGAAGGTATGCAAAAAAATTGAGAGAAATTAGAGGAAAGAAAAATACTTGCACAAGAAAAACTGTCAGAAGCTTCAAATAAATATTTGCATTCATTAATACAACAGATTTAGGAAAAACATTATATAGACCAAGAAACATTGGGCCATTTGGAAAAAGAAATGACTGAGGAAGTGTAAAAATATAAAGAACAAAAAGAAAGACAGATCTTATATGGTGTGATATTTATGCAAAGGAGAAAGACGAATCAATACAAAAAAAGCAGCCTCAAAGATATTTGAACAGAAATATAGTTAAACGCATTCAGATATGTATGGAAAATTTCACAATACAAAAAAATAAGATGACCAAGAGGGAATCTAGAACAGAAGATTAGTGAAGTAGTCGTTTAAAGAATAGGAGTTGAAGTTAGAGAATAGCAGTGAAATAAAGGATTTAGAGTCTAAGGTCTAACACAGGCAGGAGGCATCTGAAGAAACATGGACATGGGAAAGAAAAAGAGATTTAATATGGTGCAATATTTGTACAAAGTAGAAAGCAAAACTAATCAATACAAAAATAGCAGTACCAAAGATATTTGAAGAAAAATACAGGCAAAGGCATCCAGATATGAAAAATCTTCCAATACAAAAAATAAGAAAACAAAATGGAAATGTAGAAAAGAGGATTAGTAAAGGAGAAGTTAAAGAAATAGAAACTAAAGTTATCAATTACCTGCAACGTGAAGGATTTAGAGTAGAAAATCTACCTCTGATAACATCACAACAGGACAGAGCAATGGATCCCCAAATTAAGGAGAAATCAGTGGAGCGGGAAACATCTGATGGGTTGCCATATGAAGATACTTTGGAACCTTCCATAGGAAACCAGTAAAAAAGTTCAGTTGGAACTGCAACCAGTAAAAAAAAGTTCAGTTGGAGTTGCACAGCAAGGGAAGGGGCAGGAAGCTGTGGCAACTCTAATGCAGTCAATGTTGTGGAGTGATAGGCCAATGTGTTCCCATATGAAAGAGCAACAGATGACACAGAATAAAACTAAAGAGAAAGTGGCACAGGAAGATGCTCTGGAACTTTCTGTAGAATGCCCGCAGGGAATGGAGAATAAATAATATGCCCTCAGTTTAGAAGAAAATGATCTAAAAGAAGAGTCGCTTGATTTAATAGAGATGGACAGACATGAAAGAAATAGACTATAGAAAGTCAATAAACCCCCAAAATGTAGATGTTTGGTAAAACAAATGAACATAGCAATTACAACTGTTCATAGAGATTCATGTGATATAACAGAAGTAAACAGGATATATTACTGTGCAGCTAAATCAATAACAGATAAAGTCTTACCACAAAAACACAGAGAAATAAGGGAAAGGAAGGGGAGAAATCAAATACCATCATGGAAGCATCGAATAGAGAAAACTATAAAGCAATTAATACAGTGCCACTGTTAGAAGAGTAAAGAAGGAAGAGCTCAACAAATATACTCAAAAAGGTAGATGTGATAAAAGTAATGCACAGTATCAGAACAGATCAGGATATATCATGCACTACTGCAAATAATAAAGTAAAAATATCAGCACAGGCAGAAAAACTTAGAAGATATACAAATAAATATCAAGGAAAAGTACAGAATAAACAATTTATTAATGACCCAAAACGTTTTTTAGAGAATTGGGAAACAAGGCAAAAGGAAATGAAACACTACCAAACAAGAAGAAATAGATACATTTTGGGAAATATCTATGAAGCTCCTATGGAACATAACAAAGATGCTGAATGGACAGAAGTATAAGGAAATAATAAATTCAAGTGTTCAGAATATGCAATCGGATGAAATAATGGCCAGAGAGATTGAAATAAAGGTAAGAAAAGGTCCTAATTGGGAAAACCCAGGCTCAGATGCAGTACTTAACTTCTGGTTAAAAGTATTAACATCTTTACATGAAGATTTAGCCATGAGTAAGAACTATTTATATGTGCACCCTGAACAGACACCAACCTGGTTAATAAAAGGAAAATCAATGCTCCTACTTAAGAATGAACCTGCACGCTACCCTAAAAATTATAGACCAATAACTTCCCTTCCAATGATGTATAACATATACATTGGAATAGAAGTCAACATAGTTTATAATCATTTAGAAGAAATAATGGCAATAGAGAAAAAGGGTAACAAAAGAAAGTCATATGGAACAAAGGAGCATCTGTTGTTAAACAAAGTCATAACAGAGAACTGTAAAAAGGGGAAGAATTTAAGTACGGCATGGATAGACTACAAAAAAGCATTTGAGAGTATCCCACATTCATGGATAAAAGAGTGCTTAAAAATGAATAAGATATGCCCTACACCAATCTATTACACTACAGCAGTCATGAAATAGTGTCAAACCACTTTGCAGTGCCATGCTAAAGGACAAATTATTATTCTAAGGATACAAATTCAAGGGGGGATGTTCCAGGGTAACTGTTTGTCACTGTTGTTCTTTTGTCTTGCCTTTAGCCCATTAAGCAGGATGTAATTACAGCCTATCAAACACACCCACCATCTCAACCACTCAAAACAAATAAAACATTTGCCATTCATAAAAATATTCAACAATGTGTTCATGTTTATTGCTGAATATTTTTATGAATGGGAAAGGTTTTATTTGTTTTGAGGTGTTTAATCAGCTGTGATTACATCCTGCTTCAATTTTAATATAAATAGAAGTGAGTAGCATGCATTCTTTTATCTGATGATGTTTCTGAATTCACGGGGACAAAAGCGCCTATGTATCTCTCCAATTTGCTTATGTAACTTCTCAAACATTTTTTTACTTAATTCTTGCCTTCAGCCCTCTCTTATATCTTTTCTTCTTCTCTGAATCTTTATTTCTCCTCCCTATGATAAGTGTCACTTTTATTAATGTTCTTTGACTACTCTCAGGTGGGTTGAAGCATGTTAACTGTTCTAATGTCTATTATTCTTCTGTGATTGAAAGAATATTTTAAATATTTTATATGCATCTTTTCAACTTTGTATTTGCTTTTTGTATTTGTTCCCGTATAACAATTGCACAATATATTCTTTGTCTGTTTAACTGCGGAGCTTTTCTCCCCAGGCCTCCATGGAAAATGGGTTTCTAACCCAGTGGACTTTCCTGGTCAAAAATGCCAATAAATAAATAAATGTTGGGGATTAAAGCGTTTTTTTCTTCTTTAACATGTTTTTGGTCCTGCTTTACTGGATTGCTTTTTGGATTTACTTATTTCTTCCCTGTTGGTGTTTGTCTTATAAAAAAGAAATTACAGTCGTACTTAGATATGTCACCGATACATGTAACTCCAAATGAATTGTAGAAGGAGTCATCACTGGGCACATTGTGGGTGCTGCAAAGAGCACTTCTAGCTAACAGCTAAGATTGAAACATAAATAATTTCATAAACTTTGACTTAGGAATAGGGTTCATTCATGTCATGGTATGAGAAACCCAAAGGACGTGGATAAATTACAAAGTGAGAAGATACAGTAAACCTTCTGGCAGACAAATTTAGCTATAAATTTATTCCTCTCTCGTCCCCTGTCTACCCTCAAGAAATGCCATCAAATATAATTCCCCCCTACTATCACTACAGAACAGGCTAGGAATATTGCATCTATGAACCCTGACAACATCCTAGACTGTGTTTTAAATAAGATGCTGCATGACCTATCAGACCCTCTAAAATCACTATTTAACTGTAGCCACCAAACAGACCTTGTGTCGTATGAAGAGAACAGCAACAGTTATCCCTCTGCACAAAGACAGGCTATCTACATGCCCTGGCAATTACACCCCTATAAGTCTGACTAGTTTCATATGCAAAATCATGGAAAGGATTATCATGGAAATGATCAGTAATGATATAAGAAACCTGCAGATGTGGGACCCAACCCAGTTTAGTTTTGACAAAGGCAGGCCATGCCTAATGAACCTGGTGGACTTCTTTGAGAAGGTCACCAAAGCAATGGATGAGGCCAAAATGGTTCATACTGCCTACTGTGACCTGGGCAAGCCTTCTGACAAAATACCCCATTCAGGCATTGTTGACAAACTCAGGAGGTTAGGTGTAAACCTTTATGTCACCCAGTAGACAGCCAGCTTGCTCACAGACAAAATGCTAGTATTATTATGGAAATAAGGCATTCATGGGATTATACTATTTTATTTTATAAACAATGAAATCCATGGTCACACCTCCTGACATAATACATGACCACAGGTTAATTAAGATGAACACTGTCATAACACCAAGGAATACCTTATTTTAAGCCCTTTTAATTTCTAATGAAATTAACATTTTCTCGTTGAACTTGCTGTTTCAATATTCCACCTGTTTTTCACAAGAATTATGTTCTCTGATCTTTTGAGCATTATAAACTCAGAGACTCACACGTGATAGTTTTTACTCTGAATATAAAAGATTGGTGTGTGTGTGTGTGTGTGTGTGTATGTCCATGTGTGTGCTTATGTGTATGCGTGTTATATGTTTATATATATATATATATATATATATATATATATATATACACGAGACAAAAATTTATTGACTACCTAGTCATAGATGCTCAGTCAGACACTTGGAGAGAGGTCTGTGTACTTGTGCATATGCAGCCTTTCTCACACTGAATCATTTTGAATGTCAAGCACATTTCTCATGTGAACCTGCAGCATACTTTTCAACCTCTTAGCAAATTTGGACAGAGCCTACAATAATGGGGGGGAGGGGGGCAAAGGCCCAAAACAATGACACATTTTAAATATTTCTCTTATAAACTTTGAAAGTTGCGAGAAGAACAGGACTTGTGCAAGCATGCGTTTTTTTGAAGGATATGAAGTCAGAAACTCAAATGTATGTCATTATTCAGAGACTTACTCTTCAGTGATCTGTCAGAAAACCAAGACTTTATGAAGAAATGACCAAAAATATGAAGCAAAAATCTGGACAGCTGAAAGTATGACCTTCATTGGTAGCATGTAGACCATTTGGGGCTTGGTAGTGAACAGCACAGAGAGACTCCCTATTAATGTTTGAAAACCTGAGTGGACAAAAGCAAGAACAGTTTCATCTTCATAATTAGCAGTTTGTTAAGCAACCATTTTACATGCTTTACTGAAGTATGACATCTTAACACTAGCAGGACTGAATGATTAAAGGCTCACATACTCATAGCACCATTTTTCTGTCTACTGTTGTATAATTAGGAAAACATTTTTTTTCACTTCATCAACCTACAAATAAATGAAGCCGTGGTGATACAGCGGTAGCATTGTTGCCTCACAGCAAGAGGTTCTCCTGTTCAATTCTCAGCTGGAGTGCCTTCTGTGTGGAGTCTGCATGTCCTCCCTGCCGTCGAGTGGCCTCTGAAAGACATGCATGTATGGGTGTGCCTTCGCTGAAGGTTGGGCGTCGGGCTGGCACCTCGGCACCATAAACAATCTACTGCCAATCATTAGTGAACTGGAGTTCCACTGTGGTGACCCCTAACTGGGAAAATCCGAAAAGACAAACAACAACATCAACCTACAAATAAATGAGCGACTAAATAAGTAAGTAGCCGACTTGTGACCAACAAAGTATTTCAGCTAATGACTTTCTGGTAGCAGTATAAATTATACATTTTGCACTAGCCAGATTGCTCAGTATCAACTATCTATGTAGCTTCTCAACCACAATCACCATAGACTTAACTTCATAACAGTTATATATTCTACATTTTTACTCTTATTCTCTGTTAAGCTAGAAGTTACAACTAGGAAAAAAAATATTTTCCTATGAACAGACCAGTCAGGGAAAAAAAAAAGCCCCTGAAAATAAGAGAAGGTTTTAAACGCACCAGTTTTTGATTATGATTCTAACATCACCTTTCTGTGACCTGCAGAAATGTTCTGGTTATGATTAGCATGTTCATATTTTGATAACATTGTGCTCATTATTTTAATTTCCTTCACATTGTTGACTTAATTTTTTGTGTAGCACAGACCTGAAGTGACAGGAAAACATGGTGGGTCTGGGTTGCTTGCCTTTCTCTTGCAGAATGTTATCAGGCCAAACTACAAACAGACATAATGACAACAACAGCGTTCTGTGTCTTGTACTGTTAAAGTTTAACAGTACAATTTCCTCTCACAAACTATGTCTTACCTTGTACTTTCATTCCTATTGCAAAGTGCTTCATTTATTCATGAAAATGTTAAACTGGTAGCATTGTTCCCTCTCCCATTTCATGTTTTACAGCATCTCTAATGCCATTTTGCTATGGGAACTGGTGTAATTATGTTCTATTGTCTACAACTACTGTCACTCTATTTTTGCACATCTATGTTTAAGCCCATCTTCCCCTTCCATACATCATGCAGCCCTCAAAGCCATGCTTCTGTTAGAACTCTTCTAACCCCTATTGAAGTATGACATTGTGCAAAATAGCATTTCTCTTTAGTTGAATAAGATCAGACTAGCAACTGCTTATAGCGTACTCTAAGGTCAGTTATATGGTTTGGATGCTCACTCATGCATGGTGCATGGGAAATGGGAGGTATATATCTTAACTTGCTGGAGGGGGGCACAGGCCCGAAATCAGTGTCAACTTTTAAGTACCACTATAATTCACTGAAAAGGTTAATAGAACAACACGTTTTACATCAATATGAATTTTCTGAGGCAAGGCATTTCATTTACATATAACACATGCCATATGGGATAAGTTATGTTCTTAATTGGGATTTCTTTAACATTTGTTAACCAGGTAGGTGAACTGCTCCAATGACCTTTCTCAGTCACAAACCAGGACAGAAAGGCCAAACAACAGAATTAAACATAAAAAATGTACAATTATTGACACAGCCATTTACATAGACATCGGGAGTAGTATAGTTGTAGCTAATGCACAGTGTTGACGTTTCATTGAGGAACAGATCATTAGAATTCTCAATTAAGGTACAGTTCATTACCCACTGAGCAAATTAGCATTTCAATGAATAGCATAAGAAATTCGTTAGTATTAAGCCAATAGATGGAATACATAACAGTTCATTAACTTGTAGGTTCTTTCTAACTCACATATCTGAAACTCTTACAGGGACTCTCTCTTATCAGGTAGCTTTTTAGCTGTAGTGTGAAGACAGTAAGTTTGCTGACTTGTCTAATTTCTTCTATGTTTGCTCCAACTAGAGAAGACTTTTAGTAGTGGCTAATTTGTAAGAGGATCTGGCTAAGTGCTACATATACAATCCCTGTTAAAGGGTCTGATATTTACAGGTAAACATTATCTAATATTAAGGGACTTGTCAGTAAAAGTGTTAGGCAGTAGCCAACTTCTTGCTGGCACTGTCAACTTCAGGTGTAACTATAGGCTAAAATATTTGAATGACTGAGGAAAGGGCTATCTTCCAGACAGGCCTACTTACACAGATTATGAATACATAATTTGTAGGTTGGCAGTGAAACACGTGTTAGTGTGTCTGTACAAGTATATTAGGAATAGGATGAAAAGAGACTGCAAAGTCACATGCAGATTAGTTAATGAGTGAATTTTTTATGCTTTGTATGTAAGCAGAGAGTGATGGAGATCTGCCACCTTTTGGAAAAAGGGCAGTGGGAAGGCATATCACTGCAGAAGTATTCTTTGTTACCAGTGGTAGTATTTGCTCTCCCTATCTGTAAAACATTTTCTAGGATGTACTGGTTAAACCAAGTCATCTTATTCGTAATGGCTTTAATGCAAAGTAATAAGTAGAACTAGAACCATAGTCACTTACAATACTTAACTCATTCATAGGTTAATGGATTAGTACTAGGCTAACTGCCCTTGTGGGCCATTTTAAGCCCATCCATTTACCCCATGTGAGAATCAAACCCTGCACCTTGTGTCTATAAGGTAAACACCTTAACCATTATTTCAACCTCCTACCTGGGAGTGAGCAGTTTAGTGTAATCTGGCAGATAGTGCAAAGGATTAATCTGGCAGTACAGGTATTGAGACTGTGAGCTGTGAATGAGTTGCTTCAGGTAGTACAGGGGTGAGTCCCTCATCCTTCATTTGACTACTGTCCTTACCTCTCACTGCCCAGATTTTTATAGAATGTCCAGATTTTTTCTTCATATTTTTGCTCTGTTCCTCATAAAATTTGTGGTTTTCCAGCAAATCAGTAATGATTAAATTGACTAAATAATGACAGACATTTGAACTGTAGCCTTCATATCCTTCAGAAAAAAAGCATGGTAAAACAAAACCCTTTTATTATAGATACCTTCCAGGTATATAAGAAAAATATTTAAAAAAGTACCATTTTAGAGCATTTGTCCTCCCATTATTTTTGGCTTTGTCCAGATTTCTAGTGCTAAGAGGTATGCTACTGTGTGACTTTGAGCAAGCCACTTAGCTAGGCAGTGCTTTTGGGCAACTGGACTAGGGTCCCCTGGATCACATGCCTGGTAAATACCTATGAACCTATGAACTGTGAGTAAGCCTAGGAGCTGTTAATAAGCTTCCCATAAGTTTGACTAGTCTTATATGCAAGGCCATAAAAAGAATTATCATGGACTTTTTAAGCAAAATCTGAGGAAATTTTCAAACACTTGCCCCATACAAGTCTGGTTTTGTCAAGGGCAAGTCTTGCTTACTTAACCTGGTGGACGTCTTCATGAAAGACACTAGAACCAGGGATGAGGACAAAATGGTGCATACTGCCTACCTTGACCTGACAAAGGCATCTGACACAATGTCTTACTCAGGTATTACAGACAAACTCTTAAGTTTAGGCATAAATTCCTATGTCACCCATATAGCTCACAGGCAAGATACATGAAGTTAGGGTGGGTAATCCACCTCCACCAACAGGTGTGTTACTAGAGAGTGGCATCTTGCAGAGCTTAGAACTTGGACGTCTCTGTTTGGAATATACTTTTCCGAAGTCAAGACAAATATAGACGGCATCTGGCTTACCAAATTGGATGATGTCTTGATGCTGGGCACAATCAGTTATCCCCAAAAGATGTAGATATCCTTCAGAAGGGTTTGACATAGACAAATAACTGGTGTCAGAACCATGGAGTAAAACCCACTGCAAAAAAATGCATAATTATACCATTTGGGAAGATGACCACCGCTGCAAATTGCAACCCTAATAATGTTTTCTTAAGAGTAGACCCAGTGGTATGGGACTTGGGAACTCAGGATGACAGTAATCTAAACTTTGATTACCAAGTGTCCATTGTGGTGAGAAAATCTTTCTATGTGGCACAACGTATAAGTAATATCTAAGCAGATCTAAGGAGATCAATTGCCCCTTTATAATCAGCACTATTTACACCAATAATAAAGTAGAATGCACCCTCCAGTGTGTACCTGACTAGGTATTTGCAGCAGCTGGAATGGAGAGAGAGTTTCCTCACTAAAAGAACACGGGGTATAAACAACATGTGCAATGCATCCTGTCTCAAAGCTCTGTCCCTGTATTTAGTCTCCTACAGAGTACTGAGGTGGGATATATGTCTAACCTACAAGGACAAAATGGTGCATACTGCCTACCGTCACCTGGCATATGTGTGTGTGTGTGTGTGTGTGTGTGTGTGTGTGTGTGTGTGTCATGCATTTTGTTCATGCCAAGCAGCAGGTAAATGGCATAACTGATAATATTTTCCAGAAAGTATACTTGCAGTCTAATTTACATAAAAAATGGATCCATTGTCTTTACAGACCCTTTCTTTCTTTTCAAACTTGTTACCACAGTACTCCAACCCTACTGGATTTGCCACACATTCACAAAACAAGCAGCACTAGAGTTACCCAGTCTAAGCATCTAAATCGTGTCTGTGACACAAATAAAACATGTTTGAGGGATTGGTATATATCTCAGAGATTACCCCTTCTCTGGAATATGTTCCCATTCATGTGAAGCAGAGCTCTTCCCTAAGTCTATTTAAATGCAGTTTGGACCATGGAAGGTAAAGCACAAATTCACCCCTTTTTTCTCACCTGTGTCCCTTATGGAAAGGGGCAGCTTATAAATGCCCTATGGCACAGTCATATACCAAAGCCATTTTAGTCTGTGGGCATTGGTAAATTTTAGAATTGGGATATAAATGGCCAGGCTTAAAAAGGTCTACAGTCTTTAGCATAGTAACCTGCTATGATCCTATGATACAAAGTAGTCTGGGTTTGATACCCTCGGTGTTTACCAGCCTACTGTACATCCTTGAGTAAGTTCACCTAGGAAGATAGGGTTAATAGGCCTTCCCTGAAAATGGGCCTCAGCTCAATTGTACAACATGGTTAAAAAGTATGTAAAGGAAATACATTTAATTCATTCATTCATTTTTCTTGGATACCCACTTTTCAGCTTCCTGGGAGAGCTGAAGCCTACCTTGGCACTCAGTGGGCATAAAATGCATAAACGTTTGTGGGCTGGATGTTAGTCTATCAGAGGGTGGACATACATACATATAAACAGATAGACACAAGTTCATAGGTTCACAGATTACTGCTAGACTAACTGCCCTTGAGGGCCATTTTAAGCCTAGCCAATTAACCCATGTGAGAATCAAACCCTGCGCCTTGTGTCTGTTAGGCAAATTTCTTAAACATTATGCCAACCTCCCTCTTACATATGCCACCTGTGAATAATTTAGAAATCTACCAGTGTCTTCAGCTCATTTGAACAAAGTGTTTCTCAAAGTATGTAAATAAAGTAAATCTAATTGATTGGTTGATTCATTCATTCATTAGAAACAATCTTATCCTATTAAGCATATTGGAAGAGCTGGAACCTTTATCTGCTTGTTACTGTACTGCTCTTAGGTTGTTGTTTTAACAGAATTCTGCAAAAGCTGTGTTTTGTGAACATATCTCAGGGTTAGTGAACTTATTTCCAAGGAACTTTGATACTGTAGGAATCCTTTTCTGTTCTGATTCTGTTTTCATTTTATTTAGGTGGGAACTTCTGATCAATAGCTTTTGTGTTTTTATCTGATTGGTCTGGGGTTTAACTTTATAAAAGTCTTTCTTCTTATTGGTATAAAAGAATTACATTTTGTAAGAGTCTGATCTTTTGTGACTTGTGGTTCACCTGTAGCTGGCTACAAGATTTGGAGTGCTTCTAAGACAAAGCTGGTATAAGTATATACATGTATGTGTGTGTGTGTGTGTGTGTGTGTGTGTGTGTGTGTGTGTGTGTGTGTGTGTGTGTGTGTGTGTGGGCATGTGTGCGCATGTGTGTGTGTGTGTGTGTGTATGTGTGTGTGTTTTTTGCAATTGTTCTATTTCAGTGATATTTAACAATCCTGTGCTGCATTTATTTATTGTGTTGAATTTATCACTACTTTTCAGCCTACACTTGTTAAAGAAATTCCATCTGCTTATTACTGTACTTCTCTTAGGTTGTGGTTTTAACAGTATTCTGCAAAATCTGTGTTTTATGAACATATCTCAGAGTTAGTGAACTTATTTCCAATGACCCTTGATACTGCAGAAATCTTTAGTTATTTAAATAAATAAATAAATATCTCTGAGTTAGTGAACTAATTTCTAAGGATCCTTGATACTGCAGGAATCCTTTTCTCTAATGACTCTGTGTCCATTTTATTTTCCCATCCACCCGCCTAACTGTTGTTGTATTCTTAAAAATCTTGGTGGCTTCTGAGTTACCCACCTCTACTATAAATTTGATATTGGACACTCTTCCCAGTCCCATCACATCAGTTCATTTTATTTAGTACAGTGAGATCATTTGGGAATGCCCACCCCCTTAGTTTCTTAACCTTGAATTATCTTCTGTTTCCTCCCTTTCTACTGAACTAAAAAAATGACACTTTATCCAGCTGCTTTTACTGTATTTGCTTCTCTTCCTACTTTATTACTTTATTTTGCTTTTGCTGCTCATTCTTAAAGGTGTTCAATTGCATTTATTACTGCTTGTTAGTAGCCTGATAAAAACAATCACAATTTAGACTCTTGTAGCAGCAGAGTGTGTTCTACACCCTTCTAAGCTGTGAATTGCTAGTGAAGGCTTATTGTGCCTGTTATTCCAAAAACCTTTATTTTGGTTTAAGCACTTGGTTTCCAACCCAGTTACTTTACATTAGGATGATTTATCGTCTAAACTCTTGTGGCAGGAGAGGAAAGCCTACACCCTTCTAAGCTGGAAATTCTAGTTGAAGTTGTTTTACATTAAGAAGATTTGTTATCTAGACTCTTGTGACAGGAGTGTGGCCTACATGCTTCTAAGCTGGGAATTGCTGGTGAATTGCTGCTTTATTTCAACTGTTTTTGCTGTTGTGACTGTGATTTTATGCACTTTGAATTTCTAGTACTTTTATAGCATAAGCTAGTTTCAGACTTGCTGAATCTAGACTGCTTGGCATCACTTGAGCACTAAAACAAGCTCTTCACAGAGATACTGAAAGATCTGAGACATCCATTGCTTCCAACTAACTATACGTACATGTTTTATATTGTACTTTTAATTTGTATTTGCATTGTACTATCGGAATTGTCTGAACTGGGGTTTTTTTGCCACATTTTACTGTATATTCTACTAGTCCATCTATAGCATAGCCCAGTTCCAGGTTTGCTGTTACTTGGTCTGTTTTGTAATTTCTGAGCATCAAATTCAAGCCATCTTTGTTTGTGAGGGCCCTTCTGCACACTTGTGGGAGGAGAGTGCTGTCTGGGTCCCATCTAATCTAGGGTGATTGGACTAGAACACAAAGACATTGTCTTTATTGGCTAGTTGGAGTTAAAAGGGTTATTTCTTGTCTTATTTAAGCCCCTTGTTTGTGCTTGTTTGCATGTAGTGCACCATCATGCACTGCTGCATAGTGGTGGATACCATTGGTGGTTATAGAAGCAAATATTTTGCTTGTTAAATTTTCCCTTAGCACTTTGCTTGTGGTCCTGCAGAGGTTTTTGTAGCCCTGATCTGCTGTCAGGTGGAACACTAAGCCTAGCCCCAGAGGTACCAACACACCTCTCACCTACTAGCCATTCCTAAGTGCATTGTCTTTTCTTGACCATATAAATTTATCTAACATTATGTTCAGATAATTTCCCACAATTCTCCAAACAGATTGGTCAACATTGGCATCCTAAGGCAGTGTAGCAACTGCCTCCTGTTCACAGACAATCCTTTAGTCCTAGTCCGCAAAAAATCAACAAGTGAGAGCTACAACTATATTACGAACCTTGAATCCATGCTCACTCACACACCAGTCATTACACATGACAATGAGTGGGCTGTCAGCATGCACACCTCACCTCCTACTTGATCCAAACCCATATCACACATACCTACATATGCGGAGGTCCTCACCAGAAACATACCTAAACACCAGAGGCCTCCCAAACACAAACACAAACATGCTACACATAATACTCTGCAGAGTACAATACACATAATAGTTCATGCAGCAGTGTCTCACCTGTCAAGCCTTTAAGGAAAACACAAAACTAACCCTATTAGTCATAGGTGATTCCATCGTGAGACACGCAATGTCCCTCTCACCAGACTGGATAAGGAAAAGGTCACACTCAGCTGTCTGTCAGGTGCCAGCATATGCCATATCACACATGCACACAAGTCTCTCAACAAGAGGTACTGTTATGACTTTGTCATACTCCATGTTGGTGTGAATGACTTGTACCTTTCTGGACTATATGAACAGAAACATGACTGAGCTCTCAGACTATGCATCTCAGGCAGGTATGTCCCTAGCCTTAAGCAGCATTTTACCTTTACATAGGCGATGCCTCAGTGCAAACAGAAAATGATTAACTCAATAACTGGCTTAGTTTCTGGTGTCATTCTAAGGGAATCCAGTATCTATTAGCTTGGGATGACATGATCGACAGACCTTGATGCTTTCCCAGAGATGGGCTTCATCTATCACCTCTAGGATTTTGGCTATCAGCTAAGGCTCTTGCCACCCCACAGTTTGTTTTTAGGCAGTGTCTCAAGGACAAAATTCCCAATGTAAAAACTCCATCTAAAAACAACCTCAAGGTTATGCTGTTAAATGCTAGGTGTCTTAACATGAAATTGCACTCACTGGAAGCAGTCCTCACCTTGGAAGACGGAGACATGTGCAGTCATGGAGACCTGGTAAAAGGCTGTAGAAAATACCTAAGCCATACTGGATTACACCTCCTTCTGCACATTCAGACTACAAACTGAATGCATGAAAACTAAAGGAGGCATTGTATCAATATTCATTAAAGATAAATATACTTCCAGATTTGTTAACAGTATGAATCCCTGGAGATACTTCAGGTGCAACTAACTGTTAGTACGACAGCTATTCAAGTCATTGCCAGCTACAGGACCCCCTCCATGAATCACGACACCCACTATGCCTATTTGGATCTACTTAAGTCTATCAAGATGTATCTGAACATCATGGTTTTAGGTGACTTTAATGGGTTCATATTACGTGATCGAACTTCAACAAGTTCAAACCCTATATGTAATCTGTCCAAGCCCACTAGCTGTACAATAAAGGGTATCCTCTTCAAACTCTCAGGGAATGGCAAAAAACACACTCCCAACAGTTCAAAAAATATATAAACTGGTCATGAACCACGTAATCACCAAAAGAAAATTTATTAGATGAACATCCAAAACTCCATAAAAACAATAAAAGATTGAGCGCGCTTTCGTCTGTTAGACTTCTTCAGAATCACATAGTTGTAATGATAAACTGCTTTTTATAGTACCTGGGTAATAGATTAATTGGTACTTTACATTGTGGGTAAATTAAATACTTAATAAGTACATCAGTTACCATGATATATCTGTGCATAAAAATGCTACGCTGAAAACAGCCAAGGTATATTAAAAAACTTTTTTAAAAAACTTCTTAAAAACCTTTTAAAATGCTGTTGCATCAGTTGTACATCTGTAAATATAGATAAACTAATAGATATAATAAAAAATGTATAAATATGTATATGAATGAATGAAATAAATATGTGGAAAAAACAGAACATATATAAATTACAAAGCTTATGTATTACATCCATTCCTATTCTGTGCTTGTTAATAACTAATGGACTAAAGCCTAAACATTGTATATGTATGAGTCTAACATAGTTCCAACCAACAACAAATAAAGTAACATGTATACAATAAAACTATGAAGGATGTATAAATAAATAAATATAATAATCCCAACACTGCACCGTGCCACAAAAACCACCGAGGCTAAAAACTGGTAACAAAAATCAACAACAAAATTCGCCACAGTGGTTACCAGGCTCTCCAAAAATTCAAAAATCTTCAGCGATAACAAAGTTCTACAGCTGTAAGATATAGTAGTCACTCTGGAAAACTTGAAGATGTTATTCTTTAAAGTCAGATAAATACACCTTCCCCACACTCACAAGAAGTTTAAATACTGTTCCCTAGTAATACATTGGTTCTAGGTGATATCGTCATTACTTCATCGTCATCTCCTTTTAAAAAAAATTTTAATACATAGGCGAAGCTTCATTAACAAATAAATAGTTCTTCACACTAAACATATTGCTTAAAACTCTACTAAATAATCACAGTTTAAAAGACATCCTACTGCAATTATAAACTCTCAGACGCATTACATAGGCAACAAGCGCTAACTATATCAGTTCAAAGATACATTCACTGGTTCTATTCATCAGCTGTTGCAAATAAATTATATCAACATTATCAGAGCTAAAAACTTTTCGGCTAAACTGCCACTAAAAATGCTTATAGTTGAAGCTATGTAAGAATGAATTGACACCATTCATTTAATATAATACATAGTATGGTTTATATACTGCTTTTTGTGTTTGATGTTTAGATACTAATTAATAACTGCAGGTTCCTTAGTTTAGGACTTTTTCCTTAACATCGTATTATATTAATGTGCATAGATTGTTCCATGTTGCATATTTAGTGGCAGTTTAGCCGAAAAGTTTTTAGCTCTGATAATGTTGATATAATTTATTTGCAACAGCTGATGAATAGAACCAGTGAATGTATCTTTTGAAAACTGCTGTATATGTTTTATTTTTATTTTTAAACTTTTTATAGTTAGCGTTTGATATAGTTAGCGCTTGTTGCCTATGTAATGCGTCTGAGAGTTTATAATTGCAGTAGGATGTCTTTTAAACTGTGATTATTTAGTAGAGTTTTAAGCAATATGTTTAGTGTGAAGAACTATTTATTTGTTAATGAAGCTTCGTCTATGTATTAAAATCTGTTTTTAAAGGAGATGACGATAAAGTAATGACGACATTACCCAGAACCAATGTATTATCAGGGAACAGTATTTAAACTTCTTGTTAGTGTAGGGAAGGTGTATTTATCTGACGAAGCCTGATGGTGAAAGCGCTAATAAACTACCTTTTAAAGAATAACATCTTCAAGTTTTCCAGAGTGACTACTATATCTTTACAGCTGTAGAACTTTTGTTATCGTCTACTATTGCTGAAGATTTTTGAACTTTTGGAGAGCCTGGTAACCACTGTGGCGAACTTTGAAATAAATAAATATATACATATGTTAATTTTGAATTATAATAAATACAATACTATATAAAAGGCTGTATGTATTGATATAGGTATGAAATATATAATAATATAATAGTAGTGAAAGAATATTAGGTAAATATATAACTCATTTCACACATTATTCCTTTTGGGGTTATTTGCCAAAAGTTTCAATGCCGGTTTTATGGAAAAATAATCATTCATCCCCATATGGCCGCAAGCATCTAACCTAAGTTGCCATATGAGTTCCCTATACTCCAATAGGGTTTCCCAATCACCCCCCTTGTCGTTTTTCTTTAACTCCTCTAATACCCAAAATTTTATGTTAGCTTTTTCACATGTTAAGGTATGTCTGAATAAAGCGTTATTTTCATTCTTTTTGTTAATGTCCCTCATATGTTCGTAAATCCGCTGCCTAAGGTGTCTTTCTGTTTTTCCAACATAGTATGTCCCACATGCCATACAATATGCCAGGTAGACCACACCCTTGGTATAACAAGTGTAATAACCATAACTTTTCAGCCTAATACCAATTCCCTCCAAAAATAGCTCCTTCTCTCCCACAATGAAGGGACATTGACCACATCTACCACATTTATGCGTGCCAATTTTTGGTTGTGTTCCACCCTTTTCATGTGGTATCTTTTTCCTTTCAAATAACCTTATGAAATTAAAATTTGTTCGATAACAAAATTTTAGAGGCTGTTGAAATATGTAAGATTTATCATTCATTCATTCTAGAAAAAATCTTCCAGGCTTCATGTAACCCCTGAGTTATATATTTACCTAATATTCTTTCACTACTATTATATTATTATATATTTCATACCTATATCAATACATACAGCCTTTTATATAGTATTGTATTTATTATAATTCAAAATTAACATATGTATATATTTATTTATTTATACATCCTTCATAGTTTTATTGTATATATGTTACTTTATTTGTTGTTGGTTGTAACTATATTAGACTCATACATATACAATGTTTAGGTTTTAGTCCATTAGTTATTAACAAGCACAGAATAGGAATGGATGTAATACATAAGCTTTGTAATTTATATATGTTCTGTTTTTTCCACATATTTATTTCATTCATTCATATACATATTTATACATTTTTTATTATATCTATTAGTTTATCTATATTTACAGATGTACAACTGATGCAACAGCATTTTAAAAGGTTTTTAAGAAGTTTTTTAATATACCTTGGCTGTTTTCAGCGTAGCATTTTTATGCACAGATATATCATGGTAACTGATGTACTTATTAAGTATTTAATTTACCCACAATGTAAAGTACCAATTAATCTATTACCCAGGTACTATAAAAAGCAGTTTATCATTACAACTATGTGATTCTGAAGAAGTCTAACAGACGAAAGCGCGCTCAATCTTGTATTGTTTTTATGAAGTTTTGGATGTTCATCTAATAAATTTTCTTTTGGTGATTACGTGGTTCGTGACCATTTTATATATTTTTTGAACTGTTGGGAGTGTGTTTTTTGCCATTCCCTGAGAGTTTGAGGAGGATACCCTTTATTGTACAGCTAGCGGGCTTGGACAGATAACTACGAGCTGTTTTGTGGAGTGGTGGTGATTTCAAACCCTATATGGTCAAAACCATATAGTCGAACTTGCTGAAGTTTGAACACATTAAAAAACATAAATAAAAGCTGCAGCAGCACTATAGTGCAGAAAGGGAATATTTCCCTTTACTGCACTGTAGTGCGATCTCTGAGTTGATATAGTTAAAGAGCAGGGGGGGTGGGGGGTGCAGTGGGGCTTGCCCCCTTGCTTGCAACAGTTAGTTTACTGTTGCAGCTTTTAATTTTTTCCCATGTTCGAAGTTTTGAAACTTCGAACAGACAAGTTTGACATTGTCGTTTTCGAAGTTTCAAAACTTCGATCACGTAATAGGAACCCGACTTTAAATGCCCATCCAATAAATTACTCGTGCTCAAATTCACTTACCCAAATGTTCCTTGACTTCTCAACTCCGGTGCCTTGGACCAGCTGGTTGACACCCCCACAAGGGGTGCCAGCATCCTGGATCTGGTGCTTACCAATGTGGGGGACCACTATAGCACCCCCACTATTAGATCTTCCCTGGTGAAATTTCACCATTAATCAATCTCATTCAAAGTAACTTTCACACCTGACCCCCCCCCAGCAGCAACTAAACTAAAAAACTTGTCTAAAGCAGATTATAACCTCTTATAGGATGGTATAAATAGCTTCACTGCAGCTCCTCCCTCAGATGGATCTGGCAACTATGCTTTATACAAACACCTGTATAACTGCACTGACTCAGCCATACTAAATAGGACCAAAACAAGTTCCTCAAGGAAGAGTAAACCTGCCTATTGGACAACTGCCAGTAATAGGCTTTACAATAAGAGGAAGACATTGCTTTCTAAGAGGAAGAGGGAGTGAGCCCTAAACTGGAGCACTCTGTTCTTGTGAAATCTTCCAAAGAAAACTACAAATCTAAATCAGCTTCCTCAGCTAAGGAAAGCCATAAAGCAGTCTTTAGTTACATTCATAACCTAAAAGAAAAGGCCCAGACTTGTGCCGAACTGTTAGTTAATGTTACTACATATACTAAGCCTGTGGACATAGCTAACCTCAAAAAAACACCACGACTACTGGATGCCTCAGAGACCTCTTGGAACCAATAAAAAATGCACCAAAGTAGCGTCAAACAATTTTATTACACTTTCGTCAACCAGACTTCTTTAGAATAAAATCATCGGGGTGGTACCCATCTTTTTATACAAAACTAATTAATAAAACAATCAACTAATTAAGACTCAAAGTACAACCATAATATAAATACATTCTAACAATAAAATTCATCAATGATTACACTTTTATACTTTTATAAATTTAATCTTTTGTCTTTCAAATGTTGTTGTTCAGACCAGGTGGTCGGTGAGCACACAATTTCATTTGCCACTTAGCTTCTGCAATTTCCACTCAATTTTTGTAATTCTCCTCACTTAAGTCACATGGTACACACTCAATAATGGAAAATAAAAATGTTTTATACTGGAACAAATTTGTGAATGTTTATACAAAGTACTATTAACATCTTTGACCTTTATGTTATACAAAAGTTCCTTAACACGTTTTTCCAAGGTAAAGGTGGTCATCCCAACATAAAAACTGGGACAACCCGAACATATTGCAATATATACTAATCCTGCTGACTTACAATTATATCTTTCTTTTAAATAAATTACAGTGTCTGTGTTTGGAATTAACACAAATGTTGTAACATTAATGTACCTACAAATGGTACACATACCACAAGCAAACATGCCACTGTCTTTGTTGGTACTTAACCTATCTACTACTAGAGTATTTTGTTTTTCTAAAATCTCTTTAAAACTTCTTGGTTTTGAAAGACAAACTTAGGTTAATCTTTTATAGTCTCCTTAAGATCCTGATTACCTTGTAAAACTTTCCAATTAGCTTTAATAATATCTTTAATAACTGCAGAATCAACTGACATATCAAGAACAAAAACTGGACTATTATCTAGACTATTCTCATTCTTTTTTGTACATACATCCACTCCCATTAAAATAGGCATGAACCTAGTCGATCTTTTTACATAAATTTCTTTAGCTATCTTATAAAAGGACTCTTCTTCATAGCCCCTTTCTTTAAATAACTCTATAATAGTAACAGTTTCACTTAAAAAATCTTATTCTATGGTAGTCATATGTGAGGCTCAAATAATTTGTCCTCTCAGAATGTTTCTTTTAATGTGGTTTGGATGTCCACTTCTATAGTGTAAATAGTTATTCAAGTACATCTTTTTTCTATAAATTTTTACTACCCTGTCTTTTGTTCTCTAAATTCCAGTTTAAAGTAATGTCTAAATAATTAATGCGGGTTCCATATCCACTAACAGTAAATTTGAAAAAAAATCAGAAACTTCATTAAACTCGCAATCAAATCTATTAATATCATCTGTATTCAAATTCACTATAAATATTAAGCCGTCCACAAAGAGCTTGTCTAAAACTACATATTTAAAATATGAACCCTTCATTAAAACTTCTTGCTCCTACCATTCTAACACCAAATTTGCAAATGAAGGTGCTAGACTAGACCCCATTGCCACTCCTCGTATTTGTTTAAAATATTTCTTATCAAACAAAAAATAATTATTTTCTATTATAACCTCCATAATAGAGCAGCGCAAAAAGATTTTGTCTCAAGAAAAATCTGTATTATTAACCAAGAATGTCCTCAGTTTATTTATGTCTTTGTCGCGGGGAATACTTGTAAACAAAGAAGTCACAGCAGTGGTTAAAAAGTTAACATTTAAGGCTCTATATTCATAATTTATAGCAAATTTTCTCAACCCTGACAAAAAATCCCAAGAATCTTGCAAGTATGATTTCAATTTTTGTACCAAAGGATTAAACAAAGTATCCAAATACAATGCAATACTATCACATATACTGTTTGCAGCAGACACAATGGGGCGAAAAGGTGGATTTTTGTTATCTTTGTGTAATTTAGGGATCCCAAATAGGACCCGTATTTTTGGACTTTCTATGTTCATGAATTTAAAAAGACTGTGTGTAATATAACCATTCATTAACAATTCATGCAAAAAACTGTAAACAAACTTATAACTTCTGTGTACCATGGTTATATCCACTTGCAAATACTCTTCATCATGATTTATCAATTCATAAATAGCTTTTTTATATTCGGTCTCGTTCATTATTAGCAACCCTTCTCCCTTGTCAGCTTTCATAAGTCTTAGATCTCAATTATTTTGCAGATCATTTATAGCTTCATTTTTTCAACAGTTAAATTATAACAATTATACTTATTTTTAATTTTTATCACATCTCTAATTTCGTTTTCGCAAAGCTCTTCAAACAATCTAATGATATAGTTCAAACTCAGATTAAAGGTGGAAGTCTTTTTCAGTTCATTCATAAAAACTACATTCTTTAATATAAAATTCAAATTTATCTTACAAGTAAAATATTTTAACTGCAACAAAGTCTGTACCAGATCTGCATGATGACTGGATACAAAATTAATATCCAGTTCAAGAACTTTTAAATGTTGCAAAGTTAAAGTATAATCTGTCAAATTTTCTATTTTAAATTCATATTTAGTTGGTTTAAAAGTACTTAACTGGTGCTTGAAATTCACTACATTCTCGTCTTTTTCTTGCTTTGTCCATTTTTTGAAACTGCTTTATCAGCAGCTTTTTGGTTGCCCTCTTGTAAATTTTCACTCACATTATAAGGAAGTTCAATAGAAGCTTCATTCCCAACAGTCTGTAAATTCTTGTTTGTGGTGGTTATCTCCACCATATCACTGGAACTGATGTCATCTTGCACTGAAAGATGTTCCTCTCAGCTCTTTCCTCCAAATATAGAAAAACTAGCCTTACGTCTTAAAGGTACAGTACCATTTTTGTTGTTCACTTTGAAGTTAACTGGCAGGACATCGGTTAAACCAGTATAAGCAGTCTTATTTGGATATGCTGTCTTATCACTTTGCAGTTTTTTATTTTTCCTTATGATTAACAATTTTTCAAATTTCCCAACACTTTTGATTACTTCTTAATATTAATTTTTCAAGTGTGGAGCTTGGGTTAACATTTCAGTTAATGTTTTATTATAGGTATAAATATGAGATTTTATATGACCCATTAAACTTGTGTTGTTTTTAATTAATAGTTGCATTAGCTGGATACCTGTATTGTTGAAAAACTCAACTAGTTCTCCAAAAAGGCATCCTGAGATGTCACTACATTGGGACATTTGAACTTACGGAGCCCCTTTGGAACTATTTTCAGTGAAATGCAATACTCAAAGTATTTATTTTCAATTACTACTGCTCTATATTTGCTTAGGCACTTTTCTAAAGTTTATAGTTGTTCTCTAAAATGTGTTAGATCAACTTTTTCTGTTGGGTCTTTGTAAAAACTCTCAAATGGGTCTTAGTTCTGATTTAATAATGAGGTAACAGTTTTAGTTAGAGTTTTAGTTGTAGGAACACCATTCCCTGATGTACTAGCCCCAGCACTGATAACAGTCTGTGCGTCATCATCAGAACTCAATGAACCACCAGATATTTTTTCTGATGATTTTTCTTTGTTTTGAATTAATACCATCTGTAAAGTTTTTGCATACCTTTGACAGTAGAAATCAGTACTTTCAGCAAATCACTTTGAGTTTCAGGAATAGTATGAGTAGTTAAGTCCAACAAATCATCTCCAAATCCAGCCACATGTAATTCATGAACTATATAACCAAAAGCACACAAAGGTGGAAGTAACTGCTCCAAAACACAGAAAAACACCACAACCACTGGATGCCTCAGAGACCTCTTGGAACCAATAAAAAATTCACCAAAACAGTGTCAAACAATTTTATTAAGCTTTCGACAACCAGACTTCTTCAAAATAAAATCATCGGGGTGGTACCCCTCTTTTTATACAAAACTAATAAAACAATCAACAAATTAAGACTTGTAAAGTAGTACCATAACATAAACACATTCTAACAATAAAATTCATTAATTATAACACTTTTATACTTTTAATCTTTTGTGTTCCAAAAAAAATTTTTAGAACATAAAATTTATAATATGATAACATCCCTGGCTGCATCCTACATGAACTCAGGCATGAACTTGCAGCACCATTAGGCACCCTATTCAACCAAAGCCTGAGTATTGGCTTTGTCCCAGCTGAGTGGAGGACAGAAGTATCATTCCTTTACACAAAGGTGGACATTCCAATGATCTGGGAAATTTTAGACCCATCAGCCTAACTAGCCTGATCTGCAAGGCCAAGGAATAGATTATCATGGACCTCATTAACAGGGATATTGGCAACCGCCAAACACAGTTTGGCTTTGTCAAGGGGATGTCATGTCTGTTAAATATGTTTGACTTATTTGAGGCAGTCACCAAAGCCATGGACGAGGGGAAGATGGTGCACACCATCTTCCATGACCTGGTCAAAGCCTTTGACACTATTCCTCACTCAGGCATAGTAGATATACTCTTTCAACTAAAGCACCAATCAATATGTTACCAGATGGGTAGCAAACTGGCTCACTGAAAGAACCCATCTAATCAAAATAGGGGAAGCCACCTCAAGCAGTCAACCCATAATGAGTGGCATACCCCAGAGGTTGGTCTTGGCACCTCTGTTATTCCGGATATACTTCTCTGAGGTGCAGGCCAAAACCAGTTGACTATGGCTGACCAAGTTTGCAGATGACTGTAAGCTGGGCACAGTCATCAATTCCCCAAGTGATGTAGACGTCCTACAAGAGGGTCTCACCCAAACAAATGACTGGTGCCAGAAACATGGCCTCAAGCTGAATGCCAAAAAATGCAACACCACCCCCTTTGTGGAGAATGACATCACCACATATTATCACATTAATAACAATGTCCTAAGTACATGATCAGTAGTAAGGGATTTGGGCACCCAGGTTGATAGCAACCTGACTTTTGACCACCATGTTGCTTCCATTGTACGGAAAGCTTTCTACATGGTCCACCTCATAAGTAAGGGTATCTCATCCAGGGACAAAGAGGTCATAACATCCCTATATTCTTCCCTTATAAGGTCAATTATTGAGTACAACACCCCCTTCGGAATGTACCTTGCAAAGCACATGCAGCAGCTGGAAAGACAACAGATGTTCCTCAGCAGGAGAATCCAGGGTCTCAAACATCTACCCTACACAGATAGGCTAAAAGCCCTATTCCTCTACTCAGTTTCATACAGACTCCTCAGAGGTGACCTCTGTTTGGCATATAAAGCAATCTCAGACCCCGCCTTGATGGGACTGCTGCATATCCGCAAGTCAAGCTTCACTCGAGTAACCTGCACGCACAACCTCAACCTAGTCTGTGATATCAATAGGACTTGTTGGTGGGACAGATTTGTGTCCCAGAGACTCCACCATCTGTGGAATAGACTCCCTCTCTATGTCAAGCAGAGCACCTCATTATCCCTTTTTAAGCGCAACCTGGATAACTGGATAGGAAACAGAAAATACATCCCTGGGATTCCACCTGTGTCCCTGCTAGACAGGGGCTTTGGGTGCTGACTTGTCTAAACATGGACTAAACTCTTGGCTAGGCTTATAAGGGCTTTAGGGTCAATAGCCTATTAACCTCCTATGATAAAAGTCAATGATTGCAAACATAATCAAATCAAAAACAGCTCACACAGATGGCAGCCAATTCCTCCAGCTGTTGTATACAGCCTTAGCTACAAATTCAGAGACTGCACTCTGTTAGAGGGACATGGCTCTTTCCTGAAGCTGCACAACCTCACACTTACAAAATCAACTTGAAGAATATCAAAGATTATGCTTTTTATACAACGGAGTCAACTCTGGCTTTATACTTATTTTTAATGTACTCAGCATTCCTCAGCTTTGTAGCTCATACTTAACTTAAGCAATTTTATTTTGTTTTCAGTGTGTTTCTAAGTTATTTTGTAAATGGATGCGAAAGTTTCAAATGACTGTTAGTTCTGGGAAAAGAAAGTTTAAAGTACATTCACAGCTCTGAAAATATGCTTTATCTCATTCAAATTTTTTCTGGGCATTCTAAAGTATGTGAAATATCATACTGTAAAAATAGGGCTATATGCTTCATAGAGTGAAAGGTAAAAAGCATTGCACCTTATACTGGATAAAATTGCTGGAATGCAGTGTAATAAACAACAGTCAGTTATAAGATCGGAAGCACCCTGCTCCAGCACAGCATACTGCTCAATGGTTATGTTTCATTACTTAGTTATTACTGTTCTAGTGAGCAGAAGAGGTACACATAGTAGGGAGAATTTACTTTCAGCTGAATCATGGACAAAGGTAGCTGCACAAAATTTTTAAAAATGAATAGTACTTTGTCTCAAATACAATGTTTTGTGATGTCATCCTTTTTGTTTTTTCAGAGCCCACTGATATCTTTTCATATCATCTGCCAAATAGGTCTGCCAGCACTCAAAAGGACAGAATTATTTTGGCATCCCAATCTTTCTATCTGCGTGAGTAATTAAAAAGAATGTATCTTTCAGTTCCTGTGCTGTTTCTCCTTAGGTTTTTCTCTCACTGCATCTTATGTTAACTGGGTTATTCAAAACAGAAATTATACTAAACAAATAAAAAAAAATTAAAAATGAGAAGTACATCTTGCCCACACAGGCGCTGTTGTTTAAACTCTTCAAGGAGCAACTTGCAAATTTGCGAATCATCAGCCTGTCATGAGAGATGATGACTGGAGAAGTGATTTTGTGTGATACACATTAAATAACATTCCTTGTCAGTAAGATTCAACAAAGTTATGAATTCCTCTTGAAAGAAAGTTGACAAAGCTTGGAGTTATAAATACCACAGTGGAGGAAGGGACAATCCCTGTCTATCCGAAGCTGTGGGGAGTCTCGACTGCTAAACACAATGTGTCTCTCCTAATTAGATACAGTTGAGATGACATGCATTGGCTTGTACAATTAAAGATGGTATTCTTCTTGCATGATACAGGGAGTGTAGTAAACTGTTAAATGTCTCATGCAGTGAATGACAGCTGAAAGAAAGAAGTTCTTCCAATGCTGTGTAGGGCAGTACCCTTGCTGAGTAAAGAAGAAAGGTCAGTGAGTGGTAAGCTCAGTAATACATCATTTAACGAGGGTCAGTATACACATTAGTATCTCAGCATGTATCAGTACATTGTATGGGAATGGGAGATGATATGAGCAGTGCTTACTTAACTCTATGATTTTCTTAATGAATTTGTTACTGAAAACAACTGCATTTAAAACTTTACAACTCAGGACATCAGAAGACCAGAGTAATTTAGCAATTTGCACATTCTATGAATGAGGAAAGCCTCAGCTGAACAAAGCTATGAGAAAGTTCAAATTTTAAACTGGCCAGGTAAATTAATGCTGTTTTAATTTCTTATACCTGAAATTACCGTACTGAAATGAAGTTTAAATGGACAATGAAAAGTATTACTTTTGTTATACTTTTATTATTTTTACTAAAAATGCACTAGATATGATGCAACAGATTCAAAACAGGAAGTTGCCATTGTGCATGTTTGTATGCATGTGTTTAATATGTGTGTGTGTGTGTGACTGTACATGAGTACAATTTCATCTGTGTGCAGGTGTGTGTGTGTGTGTGTGTGTGTGTGTGTGTGTGTGTGCGTGTGTGTGTGTGTGTGCGAGCTTATGGGCATGCACGAGTACAATTAATTGTGTGTCGCACGTGTATGTCTGTGTGTATCTCACTCATCCTGTTCATGAAAAGCAGCAGGTTAATGGCATGACTGATATTAACATTTCCCAGCAGTATACTTTGCATTCTAATTTACAGCAAAACTCGATCCAATTGTCTTCAGAGATCCATTTTATTTATAAGAGAAAGCTCTAGACTTATCTTCAGAAGAGCTGTATCTAATACTCAAAGCACACTGCTACTTATGGACCTGCTCAAGCGTATATTCCACATGCTGTATAAGTTACTACAGTAATCACAAGGAAAAAAATAGAAAACAGAATTTTCTTCAACTTCTGTTCCTTCTTTCAAACTTGTTACCACAATAACCTTGCTAACCCATGGCAACTTTGAATAATGCTGAATCATGCATTTGTAACCTGAAATACTTACATTTTAAAACTTAGACAAAATACAGTCTGCAACTATTCTGTTTTATAAAACTTTCTTGCATACATCAACAATCTTAGTACGAATATAATGGCTGTAAAATATATGAATCATGTTTGCCCACACTATGTCTAGTGTTTTTGACTATCATGTCATGCTTTTAACATTATTATTATAACTCATGATCTGAAATCTCATTGTATGCTATTCTGAGTTTCACAAAGTGAACAGAGACAAGTGATATCAACAACATATAAAATATGAAGAAACATTGTATTGCTGGTTTCATGCAAATTAATGTATTTATGAAGCAAAGTGCTGGTAAAGTAAGACTTTTTGCTGAATTATGTACAAAAATGTAATTTTAAAAAAGGTTGACATAAGGCAAATGACAGAAAAGTGTATGTTATCACCAACACCCAGTTTGTTTCATGACCACACAAAATGCTTCATAGATCAATGAGAACAGCTAATCCTCTCATTAAGGGAATACAAAATTCGAGTTGATCTGTATGTTATCCAAAACTCCCTTTCATGTCTTCCAAAGGTATAAAATTGTCTGTAAAATGTACGTTACCTCAAACAGCTATACGCTATTTGAAAAAAACTGAATCAATAAATGCTGAAACACCTCAATGGTTGCAGTCACACATCTTTAGTTATGTTATAGCTATTGTTTTATTGTGTGTAGAGGCCAGAGGAAATCTTGGCACGTGAATGCATCTTTGTAAACAAAACTGTCAGCTTTAGGAAATGGGATGACAAGATCCTAGGGAAATGCTGGGCTGTCCATGTCATTGATTTTCAACAAATGGATAGTTTCTAGCTGTCAGATATGTAGACTCCCTGGGGCAGTAGACTTTCTGCATGAAAGGTTGGAGCTTGGACTTGTGCCTCCAGTTTCAGCACAGCATGTAAAGCAGTGACGACGCATTAAAGTTAGTGATCCTTGTACGCTTTGAGCTCTGAATCTATCCCACAGTATTCTGTTACAGAAATATGGTACATGTGGCATTTTATTTTAAGAATTTGTTGGCACTCAGGAAAAAAGAAAACAAAGTTTTAGCAGACCATTCTTTTCCTGTACTGCTTTAATGAATATAGACAGTGTTTAGTGAATCTATGTAATAATGACCAATGAATGCTTTGTGGACAAGTCTGAGTTTCATGCCTTAAAGTTTTTCCTTACATACCCTGTGTCTCTTTGCTAGCCATACATCCATTTAAGACTACTGTTCCTAATAGACCTTAAAAGTCTATCACAAAATAAATCAGTCTGTCTCTCATGAATGCCATATATATCACTGTAGAAAATCTTCAACAGTCCTGAAGACCCCAATTCCAGCTAGAAGCAAAAATATAGATAGTCTTTAGGGCAACTAAAATTCTTCAGAGTCTGCAGCAGAAATTATATCAGCACATCCATCTTCATCTCCATCCATCTATCTGTCTCTCACTTTCTATTTATCTATCTGCTCACGTGTGTGTGTGTGTGTGTGTGTGTGTGTGTGTGTGTGTGTAAATAAATAAATAAATATATATATATTTATAGTTTCCAGATACTATAACACATCTTAGCAAAGCTCTGTGTGCATTATGGCACATATGTGCTAGAGTCTGATTCAGTTTCTAGTAAAGAGGGTAGAGTGGGAACCAGAGTCAGATGACCAGATGTATGTGATGTCGTTCTGTAATCCAGCACTGAAATGACGTTTTAATACTAGATAAGACAGAAGTCTTAGAGCAGTTTATTTTTGAAACCTGGCAAAGAAGGATCACTCACCCACTTCACCTTGCCTTGCTCTAGTAAATGAACTAGGGAACAGTAATTCTTTAGTCAGTCAGGAAAATATAGTGAGATTAAGTATTGTTTTTTCAGCATCTGTGTGAACCTTTCCATCTGTATTATTTTTAATATTTCCTGTGGCTGAAACTGTGGTGTTTATTGTAAATAGATATTTAGTATTTTCATATTCTTTTATTATTTATTATTAAAAATATTTAAACTTTTCATTGTGGCTGGTCTTTTAGATAATATTTTAACCTTTGAGAGTACTTATATTTATTTGGTGACACTGTGGCCACTCCTGAAAGCCTTGCTACATTGGTCAAACACTACCATTTGTATTAGTATTAATTTTACTCAGAATAATTGGGTACCCTTGTAAGAGCTTTAGAGTAGCTGGCTTTGAAGTGTTTTGGTGCCAATATCTACCTTACAGTCTGGGAAGATGGGGCATAGCTGGTAAATCTGTGCTAGCCTTTCCCAGGTGTGTGTGTGTGTGTGTGTGTGTGTGTGTGTGTGTGTGTGTGTGTGTGTGTGCGCGCGCGAGCGTGTGTGTGTGTGTGTGTATGTGTGTGTGTGTGAGTGTGTGTGTGTGTGTGTGTGTGTGTGTGTGTGTGTGTGTGTGTGTGTGTGTGTGTGCAAAAATCAAATCTCAAACAGTGTGTGTGTCAGCTACTTGGACTGCAGACACATAGCATTTGTTTCTCAGAGAGGGTGGTGTAGGACTTGGCTTGGAACACTCAGCTGAGGACTCAACTCTACAGCTGTGGTCAGTGTGGAGTCTTATTTGGGGCCTGATGAGAGAGCGGGAAACACAGCCCCAGGATGGGAGTGTATTCCCTATGTGCTCTTAAGGAAAAATTTGCTTGGTGCAGAGAGCTGCATCTGTAAATACTGTGTTTACCTATTTCTATTCCAAGTGAATACCCCTCATCAATGTCAGTGGAGAGAGGAGTCTGTGTGTACATGTTTGTGCATGTGTGCGCACGGATACATGCATTTACTATTTATTTGTTTGTTAATTGCTTATGAGCATTGGACGAAGATGCTTTTTAGTCATGCCATGAAGCATAAAGCAGACAAGAGATACAATGGGCAGACAGAATAATACTATATCAGAAATTAAATTTGGCAGAGTATTAGATGGTGCAGTCATTGTAGAGGTTTCAAATTAAAATAATTTGCAGCAGAGATAAATAAGCCAAAAGCAAGAATAAAAATGCAAAGGTATAAGGGCCTCACTCCTCTTTGTACTGACCATGGGCAGGACAAGCATATGTAATGCAATTAGTACAATTTAATTCAAGTAAAACACTTTATTTACTTAGGTAAACCATAATGTAAAACTATGCATGTGCAGGGAGAGATAGAGAAAGCAATAAAAAAAACAAAGACAAAACAGACCCTGAGATGGAGAATGGCATAAGAAACCAGAGCAAATATAGAGAAGAATAAAGAGAAGAGATAATTAAAAGTAAATTTCTGAGTGTCAGCAGTGGTCAGGCAAATAAACAAAAGAGATAATTCACAAAATTCAGGAGATTAGGGACTGATTACTGTAGATACACTATAAAATTATATAATAATAGAATGTAGTGTGCAGATAATTACCTAGCAACCCTAAATCAAGAACACATGGTTTGCAAGTTGGATGGGAAAGCAAGTATGTCCAGAAATATGAAATAATATGTGATTTTTATGAAACTGCCTGAATTTCGCACCTAACTGCAGCACATCTGTCACTTACTACTCCCAATACTCCTTTACAGACCCTCTTCTATCTGTTTTAATATATCCTTAATGACTCTGTTAACATATATAAAACTGGGTCTATGTCAGATTACTGAAGTTCCAAAACTTCGAAATTCATTTGATCGAGACCATATGATTGAAGTTTTGGAACTCTGAACATTAAAAAAAAAAATAACATTTTTTTTTACATTTATGCAGGGGGGGGCAAGTCCCCCTGCACTCCCCATGTGGGGGGCTGTACCCCCCCACCCCATACAGCCTAAATATACCAACTCTGAGATCACATAACATTGAGGAAAAGGATAAATTTGCCATTCTAGGCTGTACCACATATCTCCATTCAGACCATCTGACATTCCAAAACTAGCCCCAACCATATGCTTTTTGGATGTTTTGAAACTTTGGTAATCTGATAGGGACCGATAACACCATATCCTTTAATAACACATTCCATCATTTACTGTCCTCATAATGAAATAACATTTACTTAAATCAGTGTTGAATCAACTCTCGTTAGTTACCATCTGTGTTTTCTGTCCTTCGGTCTTCCTTTTCAACAGAACCTCTCCCACTTTCTACAAACAATACTCTGTGCTTGTATGATGCGTCCCCATTTTCCTCTCCTGTATATATCAAACCCTAAGAATCTTCATACTATAGCCTGTCTAGTCTCCTTTGCCTCTTCTGCTTTCCTTTTTTTTGAACCTCTAGAATATCAAAATTATTATGTCAAAACAACAAATGTCGACGTATTCTATGCATGCTCTGGGGTTTATCCAGAGCAGAGTAAGCCAAATACAAGTGCTTTTGTAGGGTGGAAGCCCCCCTGCACCCCCACATCCTCTGCTAATTATATATACAAACTCCAAGATCACACAATCCCCCGGGAAAGGGACTTTCTTATTAATACATTGTACATGGTAAGTGATGAAGACCACGTTTAAGGGAGTAAAATATAGATGATTATAATGAAATGTTCTGCTGCCTCTATGGAACTGAGAAAGTCCAAATTAAGAGTACATTTCAAAGAAAGACCTACATGACAAAAAGAGATCATAGTTTGTATATTTTCAGAAATTGTGGAGGGGAAAGGCAAGTTAAATTTGAGGAACAATTTTTCACAAATTTAACGCAAAGTGCCCAAAACAGAATTCCAGAAAAGATAAAGTGCTAAAACAAAAATAAACTCTCAATGAATTGGTATGTACTAGGCACAGCATGCATCTCTCACTTTATTATGCAGGTAATGTAACACTTCAAATAATTCTGCTCCACCCTATGTAAATCTAAATCTCCCTATCAGGTCCCTGTTCCCACTGAAGATGCACTGATGGGAAATGCATCACCAAGACACACTCTTTTTCTATCCAGACCCTAGGGAGTAGTGTGCAGGCAATGCTTTTTCATTTTTTTCCTTCCAGCAGACTCATATAGGGCTCAGGCTGCTAACCAAACCTGGATCATGAGGGTTCATCCCTCAGTACCACAGAGTTGGTTATTTTTGTTTAACCCCTTGTTAGTTTGCCTGCCTTGTGAAATAAGACTGAAACCTCAACTTCAGCTTTATTTTAGGGCTTAATTCATAAGTACTATATATAAATTAAACTGAACTGCAAAAATATGTTACACAGATATATAAAATTGGGTCTATATTACATGATTGAAGTTTGACATGGTTGACACCATATAATCGAAGTTTTGAAACATCAAAAATGTAATAAAACAACAACCTATGAAAACAAGCCATTTAAATGCTCTAAGCAGGGGGGGGGGGCAAGCCACCCTGCACCCCTAACATGGAGGGCTGCACACCCTCATTCCCTGCTACTTAAATATACCAAGTCCGAGATCACACTAAATCTTCCCTTTCCGCACTGTACGGAGATCTCTGTTAAAAGATTAGAAGTTTCAAGACTTTGATCATATGGTGTCAACCATATCAGATTCAAAGTTTTGAGACTTCAATTTTCTGATATAGACCCTATAAAATTATAATATTTCCAACATTATCCCAAGCAAATGCACATTGAATATAGGCTATATAAATAAAAACAATAAAAATGAAGCCGCGGTGGTGCAACGGTAGTGTTGTCGCCTCACAACAAGAGGTTCTCCCATTCGATTTTCGGCTGGAGCGCCTTCTGTGTGGAGTCTGCATGTCCTCCCTATGATCGAGTGGTGTTCAAAAGACATGTATGAATGGGTGTGCCTTCATTGAAGGTTGGGCATCGGGCTGGCACCTCGGCACCGTCAAAATCTACTGCCAATCATTAGCAGACCGGAGTTCCGCTGTGGCGACCCCTAACCAGGAAAAGCCAAAAGAAGAACAACAACAATAATAAAGTTATAAAACAAGTTACCAAATTTAAGCAAAACAAAAGGTCCTGAAGAACAAAGGTTCAAAATCAGAGATATTTTAAAAATACTTTTCTTAACACACTTACAAAGTTAACAGAATAGAACAAAATGTTTTGCCTCAACATGCATTTTCTGAAGAATAAGTGTGAAACAATGACTGGCATTATTGACTGCAATCTGAAGTGATTTATCAGAAAATCAAAACCTTACAAGTGACACAACAAAAATATAAGACAAAATGAATGATGTTCTATAAAATTAGTGACAGTTAAAAACTGTGTGACACCACTTTGCCAAGGTCACACAAAGTTCTGGACAACAGTCTACAAAGAAAAATAAAAAAATATATATGGTATGCTTTCAATTTTCGATCTCTATCAAATGCAATTGCAGATGTAGTCCCAAAATTAGCCTTCTGTACAGATTTTACTGCAGTATAACATCAGGTACAATTAGCATACAGTCTCTAAGTGTAGATATGTTAATCTCAAAGATTCACCTGATACCATAAGATCAGTTCCAAAGGGTTTTCGAAAGAGTTGCAGACCTGCTGAACTAAACCAAGACATAATTCAAATTGCAAACCCACTTGTAAAATACAGCAAAAAAAGAGGTACAGCCAAGATAAATGCAATTCCTAATGTAAATAAATTAGAAAGGTAGCAACAATAGGAGGATTTATTATTTCATGAGTGCTAAGCTGAGATACCACACACAATCTGATGTCAAGGCTGTTGCAGAAACAATATAACAAAGCAGCAATGCAGACAATTGCCTGGACTGTTACAGAAACAATGTAACAAAACAGCAATGCTTACCAATGACAGCACTATAGCAAAAACAATGTTTCAAAGCAGCAATAATGACAAATTCTAAAGATTCCACCCAAAAAGCTAATCATGGAACAAAAAGCATAATACCATCATCCACAGAGCACCTCAGCAATTACGAGATCATAAGATGGGGTTAAAACATAAACATAAACTTTAAGCATAAAGGACTCTAAGTTCAAAAGGGAAAATAATATGTGAAACTAACACGGGTTCTTCTAGGCAGCTAAATGTTGCCATCTTGGATGAAAGAAAAAAAAGCACATTCTGCATTGATTTGTATCCTGAGATGCCGGTATCTATCCTGCAGTTAAAGCTCATGGAAACCTGTCCTTTCTTTCTATTTCACCATATACAGTACCTTTTGTGAAATCTTCTAAGTTTACCATCTAGCGCTCCCTGGTGGGGTGTATATTATAAGTCCGAATGCACAAATGTCCAAACGCCAAAACTTCAAACTGGGAAGTTCGAAGTCTAAAAATAACGAAGCCGCGGAACATCGAATTCTTTCCCAAGGAAAGAATTTGGTGGGCCATTTCCGTGGCTTTGCTATTTCTTCCACTGTGGTGCGATGTTAGAGTTGGTATATTTAAGTAGGGGGGTGGGGGGCACATCCCCCCACGTTGGGGGGTGTGGGGGCAAAGCCCCCCACATTAGAAACAGTATGTAGTGTTTGTGTGTTTCCACATTTTGTACCGGAACAGCGATTTTTTTCCCTGGGAAAAAAACTGCTGTTCCAAGTGTTCAGAGTTTTCAGTTTTCAAACTTTTGGGTTCGATATTTACATAGTCGAAGTTTTGACACTTCGACTATTTGATATAGACCCCCCTCCCCCCAGTGTACCAATGACTCATGTGTACCTTCTCTCCTACTGGCATACTTCCTTCAGCAAACCACAAGCATCTTCCCTTTCAAGGATGGATCTGCATTACTGGTGACACACCTTATGGCCAGAAGGCTAGAGGGTACAAATCAGCTGCCATTTCAAGCTGGCATGGAATTTTATTTTTTCCTTTCTCGCAAGCATGTGATACATGCACCTTTAGTAGTTTTGCACATATGTATTCATGGCTGCCTTGTATATGACTTCACACAGCACTATGCATCTACCCGATTTATGCACCAGGTGCTAAGTCTGTCCTCCAGTAGACAAAGGTCCTGTGACAAAAATTCTTAGACCCCACACCCCAAACAGAAGAAGGTGATTGACTGCTCAGATGTATGCATCTTGGTCTTGTATTTGAAAACAGACTGCCTGATACAAAATCAGGAATAAAATGATTGTGTCAGTGTTCCTTGTGTAACATATGTAGCTCCATCACTTATTGCTGAGTGATGCATTTGGGCAGGTTATCCAGAACATCACCATCATGTCTTGCAATTTCTAGAAACATCTTATACCTGTTTATTTATTAAAGTCACTGTACAAAGTCTTGGTACAACATTGCTGAAATAAATACTTTACGTGACTGTAACCTCAGCATGCAGTTAATTATCATCATTGTACCTTGTTCCAGGAAATCTTCATGAACTCACCCCTTGAGTATATTTTCACCTTGTCAGCTAGAAAGGTGTCTTGTAAAATAATACAGATCAGAATCTATTCGTCTCCCCCCATCCGCTCTTTAGCTAATTGTTGTTCCTCTCAGTAACATGTGCATTTGGCCAGAAGCTTTACTTGTCCTAAACCAAATACTGTCACCATTATTTCTTAGCTATAAAGTTTTACTGAGGTGCTCTTCTTGTTGTATTTAAATCAGTAGGCATATGAATAGTGCTCATTCAACTAAATATTAACGGCATCCTACTTCTTATGAGCATTGGTATCAGATATCAATAGCCTGTAAAGAAGGCATTCAATCCTCAAGTGCATGCTGTGTTAGCTGTATTGCATTTTGATAATAATGCACAGATGTCCAGTTATGAATTAAATCTAAGTGTAATAGTTGTTATCCTGCTGCATACTGAAAGTTATAGTGTTATATAACAAATCCACCAGCTTTATCAAATACATTTTCTTTTATTTCGTGAAAGTTCTTGTTATTTTCTACAGGTTACATACAGCACAAGCCACTTTATATACCCTTTAAAACAAAAATAAATTCATCTTTTGTGGCCTTGTAAATCAGGATCATGTCTTTCATCTACTGATGCAAGAGAAATGAAGCCAGAAATATTTCATTGAAAGATAATGTGTACCTCCTACTAGCTTCCTTCTGAGCTATTTCATTTGTAAGTATTTAGGCTTGTGAAGTGAGTATAAAGAATGAATAACCAGCTAAGATCATTGCAATGAACTTTGCATAGATAAGCTAACTTCTAGTTAATCTGGAGAAACAGGTCTTCAGAAATACCACAGTCATCTATTTATCTTCTTAAGTTAATTTAATATATTGCAGCAAAGATCCAACGTGTTTGTACTAATTGTGAGATCTGTACTTCTGTTTCATGATTTTATTACATCACATATACACATTTTTATTACCATATTTAATGTGTGTAGCTGAGTGCGTGTGCAGCTTTAGTGGGAAGCATTTAGCAGTTATTGATCTATATAATAAGAAAAACTCCAGTATAAAGCTGCCAGGACATGCACATTGCCTCTTAGACAGTTAATTATACCAAACAAGCCTATTCACTCTCTGTTAACCTCAGAAAAGATATTAAACCTCATTGTTCCAACCACAGAACCCTGAAGTATTCCTTTTTAATAGATATGTACTACAAAATTACCCTTAAACCCCTACTCTGCCATTCTGTATGTTGGCAGCTAATTATCTTATGCTGTCTTTCACCTTGCATATATGTTTTTTCTCATTAGAAGTGAGTGAGTGAGTGAGTGAGTGAGTGAGTGAGTGAGTGAGTGAGTGAGTGAGTGAGTGAGTGAGTGAGTGAGTGAGTGAGTGGAAATCACTTCCTTAAACTCAGCATTGATCAGGCCAATTAGTGAGTACAATGCCCCTTCAGAATGTATCTCATTAAACATATCAAACAATTAGAATGACCCTAAACATTCCTAACCAACATAATCACAATCACAGATCTAAAGTCCTTGAGCTATTAAGACAGGCTATTAGCTCTGTCCCTTTATTAAGTGTGTTATAGACTTTTGAGGGGAGGTCTCTTTCTTGCTTATTGCACCACTACAGACCCGACTGTCCTGGACACCCTGTTTTTACACATGTACAATATTTCTACTAGTACTAGAACCAGGCACATAAATCTTCACCCTCAGGTAAATAAGACATGATGGAGGGATAGGTTTATGGCCTAGTGCCTCCCAAACCTCTGGAATAAACTATCCTTGCATATTAAGTAGTATGGCTCATTATCTTCTCTTAAACATAAACTAGATCACTGGATGGGTATCCACAAATTTACTCCAGGATTAACCAGTATGGCCTTCCTAGAGAAAATAGGTATTGCCTGAGACAGGGTATTGGCAAGGTGAAAATGGTCATGTGACTCAGTGGCATTGGGAATAGCTATGAATTGCTGAGCTATATTTTCAAAAGCTTTGGCATCATCTAGGATCACTGGGTTTGTGGACGGACACTGCTTATACTGTTAGCAACACTGGCTTCTTATAAAAAAAAAAATCATTACTTGAATAACTGTCTTGACAAACACCTCCACATCTTACTGCAAACTAATTTTATATATATATATATATATATATATATATATATATATATACACACACACACACATATACACATATATGTATACATAGTATATTTGCTATCCAGCCTTAGAACTGCAGTATCAAAACTAATGCAACCTTTCATGAATAATTTGCTTATAGTCACTTCTTTCCATATGACCAAACAAAAGATTGCACACACATATGACCAAACAAAAGATTGCACACACACACACACACACACACACACACACACACACACACACACACACACACACACACACACACACACACACACACACACCTATTAAATAATTGCCAGGAAAGGGAATGAGCTCTGATTGCTCAACATTTTACTCATTATAAAATCTGACCAGTTTGTATAATTTACTGGTAATGTACAAAGCATATTAGAAACATCTTTTTCATTTACTACACCGGAAACTTTTATTTGGCTTACATCCCAAATTTAATAGCTAACAGGTAACATTTTCGAGGAAGACAGACGTCAAAGCTTCTGGCAAAACTTTCTATCTTATTCTGCTTGCATTCCACTGCTGTCCCAAATGCTAACATTTCTACTCAGCTTACTAGCCTTTTAATTTAATAAAAATATTATCCCAGACATTATCCACCAACCTTTGTAAAAAAGCTGGTTTGGAATGTCCTTCTTAATTGATGCTTCGTTAAAGAAGCCTTCACTTTAAGAAATTCCTTGATGTACTAAAACATTACTCTTAAAGTTGCTTAGTTTTAATGTTCTAAACTAACTAAGTTTTCTGCTTCTTTTTCTTTAGAGAAATTGGTAGTTACATTTTTTAACTGACTTGCCCCATACAGTTGTTAATGTACATAAGTTTGCATACATGCAGTGATGACATAATTTTGAGCCAGTTGTACCATTATAGGAGAGTCCTGCTGTGGCATATCTTTTAATTACATTCTATTATTTAACATAAAAAATGATATGTTCTACCTGTGCAAGGCTTGACACTGCTGGTATAGGACCATGGTTGCTACCAGTTTGTAGTGCTAACATATTAGACTGACTAGTTCTGGCATCAACGTAAGCTGCTTGCATATGAAGCTAATTCTCCACTCTCTACACCCCCCCCCCAATCATCTATATATTCCATCTGCTTGCCTGTAGTAAAAACATATGCATGTTTCTTGGTTTAGCAGCTACAACACAGTCCCTGTTTATAATTTGAAAGCTGAAATGATAGATTTTTAATTAAAGAAATTCTCCCAAACATTTCAATTAACAGTTTCCATTTGTTTAGAGTAACCCATAGCGGTATGTAAACTGAATTTAGTCTGTGCAGGTCAGGCTAGAACAATTTTAGTGTTATGTATTTAATCTTTGCAGTCTTTCCAAATGAAGATGAAACTGAGCAATAACATTTTATCCAACGTATAGTTACTTCTCTATGAATGAGCCATCTCTGATATACAACACACCACCAGCTTCAATGGCTTACCAGGTTTCAACCTTGAAGCAGTATTATAATTAGAAGCTACAATAGAAATAATTCTTGTGTTTTTCCTTTTGTTTTCAGCATTAGTTTCTAGGCATCTCTCCTGACTTGTTTCTCTTACCTCTGGCATAGAGACAAACAAGCCTTATCTGAATGTGTTAGCTGTAGTATTCAGAAAACATACATACTATCCAGTGACTATTGCCTAAAAGTGTTCCAAAGAATAAAGTGCCACTAAGTCACCAACTTCATCACAGTGTAGAGAGTCTGGTTACTACATCCAACCTTGATACTACAGAAACTCTGCCACAAGGGTCAACTCCCAAAAAAATTCACTGAGAATTTTATCTTTGTACAACAACCTTTGTTTACTACATCCAACAGTGATACTGCAGGAGGTCTGCCACAAGGGCCAACTCAAAAACATTTTCTTTGACAATTTCTCTTTGTACAATGTAAACACATTTAACCTGAGAAATCCTGCTGCCTATTAACTTCATCTAGTGGGAAATACATGTTGGAAATTAGTTTTTAACATACCCCCTGAGAGGGTTGTCCTTGCATTCTAAGGACCACTTACTAAGTTGGCCACTGTCCTTTCTCTTGACCATTAATTACACTGAATATTCCAGTTACTTAGTCTTCCTAGCTAACAGATTTCTGTATTCAGGAAATGAAAGAAAACCTGGTCTATTTCATAGATTTCTGCTATTTCTTTTATATTGGTTATAAACTGCTTACTATCTGTTATAATTTTACCCCAGCCTTCTTACTCTACTATTATGCTTCCTTCACACATGCATTACACTTGTGACTCATATTCCCTAACCTCCCCAAACAGACATATTGCTATCATACACACAAACTTTTGTTTCATTTTACCTAATTCTCAACTTCCATTTAATCTTTTAGAACTATTTTCAACTATCTTTCTATTTCCCATACTGCTTTGCACTATATTCATTCATAGCCACGCCCCTTCCTAACACCACCTATCTATTCTACATGGTAAATTCTACTTTTTCTAAAATAAACCCTCACTTCTTCCTATTTTACCTAAACTCTCAAACTCTAACCTTTTTAACCTGCTATTACTTATACTCAAGACAGGATACTAGGACAATCTAACTCTCTTCCTTTACAGAAAATACTTCTTTCCTTCTTCCCTCTATCAGCTTTCATACTCCACCACTATGAAATATCCTTCTACCCTGCAACTTTTTGATCCCTACTTCCCAACTCCTGCCAGTTAACTATAATGGGTTCCTATTAGATTGTCAAAACTCCATTTACGCAAATACAAAATCATCGATGCGTATTGCGCAAAATACATAATCGTCGAACATGCAAAACCATGAAATTTGAAATGTCGAAGTGTTTTGGTTGGCCCATCTGTGGTATAGCTCTGTAAGGTAAGTGTGCAATAGTTACGGACCTTAGGGTTAGGGTGCGGGTTAAGATAAGTGCATAGATAGGTAATGTGTGTAAGATTTTGTGTAGTGTTAGAAGTAGGGTTTTGTTAAATGTATTTATGTGTATTATTTATTTTTGTTTGAGTATATCTCCGTAGGGGACGTGTGCAGTAGTTATGGACCTTAGGGTTATGGAGGGGTTAAGGATAGTGCATAGATAGTTGTGTATGTGGGGTTTAGTGTAGGGTTAGAAGTTGGCTTTTGGTGCTTTATGTTAGGGTTAGGAGTAGGGTTTGGTTAGTGTATGTATGTGGTCTATTTATTTTGTTTGGGTAGGTAGTATGTAGCGGGTGGTGGGGTTGGCCGACTATTAATGTTCGATATTTTAAATTGCGTGGTTTAGTGTGTTCGGTATTTCTGCGGTTCGAGTAATATGTGTCGCTGTTTTGGTATTCGATGTAATGGATTTTCATTGATTTAATATAGACCCCAACTATAACATACAGATCCCTTTACTCAATCATGCTACTATTCAGCTTACCCGCTATTTTTCTCCTGCTGCTGGGTCATCTCTCATACTACCATGACCCTATAATAGCTCTCAACATATCTCCAACTCTGTCCCAACCACCTATTCATACTTCCTCCCTGCACTATTCACATATCTCACCAAGCCTATTTAATGATGCCACTAACTTTTAATCCAAATATAGATTGATAAACTCCATTTCAACTTAAACCAAAACAAAATTAAGTGGTAAAATACTCTCAAAAAAAAAAAAAAAACAAGTATCAATAACTCCCCAATATACTAAAATCCTTTTAGGAGGAGACATTCACCCTAATCCTGGCTTCACCTATCACAATGAAAATCAAGACAATTCTCTTCCACAAACTACTCTCACCCTACAATGGCCAACTCCCAACCCCGGTAATTTAACTTTTGCTGTCATAAATGTTAGAAGCATAAGAAATAAAGATGGTGAACTGACTACATGCCTGGATTACCCAGCCTGATATTTTCACTGTAACTGAAACTTGGCTTAAATCTAGCATAACCAAGTCTGAAATTATACCTCCCAGCTATAATATTATCCTTAATGACCATATGAAGTGGAAAGGTGGTGGTATTGTTTAATATTTCTCAACAACTATCACATTCCCTCCTTACAACAAATCAATACCAAAATTCAGTTCAGCAGAGCTTCTTATTACTTTCCTGTAATTAAACAATTTTAAACAAAAATGTATTACTGTCCTTTATGTCTCTCCTGGTGACAATACATCTATACTAGATTATATCCTACATTGAATATCCATAACAATTCTACAAGAAATATTTCTGCTAGATGATGTGAATGTCACCTGGTTTGACAAAAATTCTAACTCCCCTAGATTTAAAATAACTTATTTGGCTTCACACAACTAATTAATTGCCGCACACATTATAGCAAAAAATCAAATTCCCTTTTAGACTTGATCCTGATATCAGACCTTAGCAAATACACCACCTCAGGTACAATGTCGGATTGCCTCAGTGATCATCTCTCAAGCTACACAACCAGACATCTTGCGCATCCACTTAAACAGCATGTTTATAAAACAACCTGCAGCCTTTCCAAGGTTAGCCCAGAAATACTCATTACTGATCTATCATCAGTTAACTGGAACTTCCTAAACATCCTCCCTTTAGATGATAATGTAAATTAATTTAATACAACTTTTCTGAATATCCTAAATAACCTTACATCTCCTAGAAGGAAGAGACTAAAAACAAATAATGCAACACTGCCTATTAAACTCATGGTCCTGCGCATACCAGGACCCCTTTTCTATCTTTTACTCAACCTATAACAAATCATGAAGTGTCTTTCTTTTTACAGCTATAACGCTTAGGACTCTATTTCAAGCAAAATAAGTCATATCTAGCTCTTCAACACCTAATGCTCTTTTGTAGCTATAATCTATGTAAATATGTATAATTCAATAGTTATCTGACTTGCAACAACATTTGTTTATAATTACTGTCTCATTTTTCTATGTTATTTTCTACCTACTAGGTAACTGCTTTTTTGCTCTATGTTACCATCAATGTTTTTTTATTGTATTGTTAATTTCAACTGTAAGTTCATAATTGTCTGTATTACACTGGAGCTTTTCTCGTTGGGTCTCTGCTGAAAATAGGCTTCTGGCTCAGTTGGACAAACCTGGTTAAAATAATGTCAAATCAACAAATAAATAAATATAAACTGGCTATAATTATATATTAAATCATTATCATATAACTTGTATCTATTCATAACCAATGTTTTCATATTATGTCTAATTTGGTATAATTTAAATTGTATTTTTTTTTACTATTTTTAAAGACTGCAAAATTATTGTTCTTAAAAAGTTTTGTAATACATTGGAGCTTTTCTTTCTGGACCTCCACTGAAAATGGGCTACTACCCAGTCAGACTTTCCCAGTAACTTCTTCTTTCGGCTTTTCACGGTTAGGGGTCACCACAGTGGATCACCTGTCCACTCATGGTTAGCAGTGGAGTTTTATGGTGTCGAGTTGCCAGCCCAGTACCCAACCTTCCACAGAAGGCACACGCACACACATGCACTCACACCTAGGGCCAATTTAGAGTGTCCAATCCACCTACAGCATGTCTTTGGGATGTGGAAGGAAACCAGAGTACCTGGAGGAAACCCACACGACCACAGGGAGGACATGCAGACTCTGCACAGAAGGCACCCCAGCCGAGGATCGAACCAGAGATCCTCTTGCTGTGAGGTGGCAACATTAACCGCTCACCACTGTGGCCACTCCAGACTTTCCCAGTAACTAAATGCCAATAAACAAATATAAATAAGAGCCTCACAAATGACAAATGCTGACAGAGACATAACTAGTGCACCATCGCCACGGATTTCATGAGCAATGGGGGAGGGGTGCTAAAAAAGGGAATCCTAGAAAAAAATGTTATAGCTCTACAAAGCACAAGTGTTTTGACTAATGTATACTCATTGGTCAAGACAGTGAGCAACATTAGTCAGATGTTGGCAGTTTGAATGAGGAAGTGTAAACTCACTTGCATTCTTCATTATATGAATACTACTAAAAGTAGGGCTCTAACTGATGCTGTCTTTTTCCTGGATGGATATTTACAGTTCTATAGGAAGCACTAAAAACATCTAATCCTAGAATTTTAAATTACGCTCAGGCTGAAAAGTGATAGTTACAATTTGAAACTGCTTCAGTAAGAAATGAAAGTAAATGTCACACCACAAAATACTATTTATAGTGCATCACTGACACAGCTTACCATTTAACAATTACAGCAGTGATACAGCTTATCCATTAGGTATGTATCACACAGATGTAGCATATCCATGAGGTAATTCCATGCAAATACAACTTGTTCATTAAGAAAGTAGATCATTGATACACCTTATCCTTCAGGTAAGAACATTATTGGTACCACTTATCCATTAGGTAAGTACATCATTGGTACAGTATATTTATCCATTAGGGAAGTGCATCACTGATGTAGCTTATCCATTAAGTAAGTACATCACAGATGCAGCCTAACCATTAGGTAAGTATATCACAGATACAGCTTATCCATTAGGTAAGTACATCATTGATATAGCTTATCCATTAGGTAAGTACATCACTGATACAGAGTATCCATTAGGTAGGTACATCACTGATGCAGCCTAACCATTAGGTAAGTATATCACAGATACAGCTTATCCATTAGGTAAGTACATCATTGATATAGCTTATCCATTAGGTAAGTACATCACTGATACAGAGTATCTATTAGGTAAGTACATCACAGACACAGCTTATCCTTTAGGTAATACATCACAGATACATCATTGATACAGCCTACCCATTAGGTAAGCATATCACAGATGTAGCCTATCCATTAGGTAAGTACATCACTGATACAGAGTATCCATTAGGTAAGAACATCACTGATACAGCCTATCCATTAGGTAAGAACATCACTGATACAGCTTATCCATTAGGTAAATACATTACAGATGCAACCAGTCCACTAGGTAAGTACATCATAGATACAGCTTACTGATTAGGTAAGTATTTCACTGATGCAGCTTATTCTTTGGGTAAGTGCATCATTAACGCAGCTTTCATGTCCTTTGTACTGGTGATGCATTTTTACTTCATTAGGAAATCCTTCTACTGAATGCAATTAATGACTAAAGACACATCTCCAGGTCCAAGGAACTTATTGTTCCTCTCCATTCGTACTTATGAGGCCTATAATAAAATATAACGCCCACTTTGGCCCCAGGGATATTGGGGATATTGTTCTTAAAAAAAAAAAAAAAACACTCACACAATGCTTCCTGTCCAAGAAAATCAAAGATATGAGCTCCTAAACCTGCATCCATCTACTCCATCACCTGTAGACTTCTACATAGTCTCCATTTCATACCGTACAAGGCTGCAAATGACCATGTCCTGCTTGATCTTTTATATACTGTATAGCATGTCTCCACTGGTACTCATTCTAGGGCTCTATACCTAAGTCATAGTATTAACATAACCTGTTGGTGGGTTTGATATCTATGCCAAGCCTCTCCGAAAGGATCCCCTACCTATTGAATGATCTGTCTCTACATAGCAATGAATGTAGTTCCCTAACTCTCTTTATATCTGATGTGGATGAGTGCATAGGGATCCATGACTTCTCCCTTGATTTAACTCCTCATATCCTTATGGACAGAGGGAGCAAGTAGTGTGAACTGCAGTAGCCTGGCTTCTAATGGTCTGTTGTTCTAATAATTTAGTGTAAACCTGTGACTTTATAAGTGATTTTCTTTATTTGCAAACATACTTTGATATCATGAACAGCTTCCTTTTTTTATTCTGTCACTGGTAAAACTGTGCTTATACACCGATGTTTTCCCATGCATGACATTATTTAGAAAGTTCATTTCTCAGTGATTTACCAGAAAACTACAAACTGTATGAGGAAGAGAACAAAAATGTGAGGCAAAAATCTGGACTTTCTGTGAAAATCTGAACAGTTGACAGCTATTCAGGCTAGTAAATTTCCTTAGGCTCAAAGCCTGTACCTTGGTTATGGAAAACAAGAACCTGAATCCTCTACACTAACTACCAAACTAGAAAAAAAATGAGTTTTAGTGCATCTGCAAGGAATTGTATGCTTCAGTGCATTTTCAGGGAATTGTGAGCTTCAAGGGAAAATAAGTCTGTTTTTAATGTACATCTGTTTTGTTTAGCAAATGGTCATAGCATAACCATTAGCATATTTGCTTTTGATGCAGAAAGCTGTGGTTTCTACTCTTGCAGGTAAATGGATTGCTGATACTGTGTTGTACTTTGAGGGGGATGGTGGTGTGGGTGTTGCAGTCCTGAATGTGTCCTCCTTTGAATGAGATGCCCAGCAACTATGAACCTGTTGTCAGTCCGCCATCTATTCCCTAGTGCAGTATTATCAACTTACCACTTTTTTAATGTAACATAGCTAATTTATTCTTCAAGGGAAACATGCACTGAATTTGGAGATGAAACACTGAAATATAAAGTTATTTGCTAGCAGCAACCTCTTCATTAGTTACCGATCTCTTTAATGCAGAATTATTCAGATGACTTTTACTTCTGCATGGATTGTGTATATTGACTGGTATTGGTGGATTGTAACAACAGAAGTTTGAGTGGTCTTTTATGGTTAAAATGTTCTGAAATGGGCAGTTTTGTTATTATTGGGTCGTAAGTTTTGTTTCATTGCTTATTGGAAGAAATGTTTTGAAAAGAGTAAATTTATCTGTCACTTCCAGATGTATTTTCCTTACATGTGGGTTTCAACACTTTTTCGATGAATGTGAGTTTCAGTGGCAGAGAAGTTTACTGTTAATACAAATCTGCTGGTCAGAGAAGTTTACTGTTAATGTTAAGTCATCTGTTTTCACTGTGGCACTGTACTGTTTTGTTTAGCAAATGTTTATCAGTGTTTGTGCTATAAAATTTGAAATAAAAGTTTTAAATTAAATCCAGACATCTGTAATTATTGTAGAAGTAAAGACAAAAAATAGTATCCACACTAAGAGACTTGAACAGTGTTTATGGTAACTGGGGAGAATTGCTAAGTAATGGGACACTGGAATGGCTGTGTGTGTGTGTGTGTGTGTGTGTGTGTGTGTGTGTGTGTGTGTGTGTGTGTGTGTGTGTGTGTGCGTGTGTGTGTAAGCCCCAATCCATTACCCTGCCTGGAGCCCCACTTGACCATGATCCAGCTCTGAAGTAAACATTTTGTTTCTTCCTCTTGCATGCATCCATGTGGCTATTCGTGAAAACGTGGTGCAGGATTTGAGGAAACTTGGAAGGAGCTATAGACAAGACCAGAGAAAACTGTGTTTATTTATAAAATTAATAGAAGCCCTCTAGTTATACAGTACTACAATGCAATAGAGAGTTTTGCAAAGGATTTTTTTTTTTTGTTTAATTGAACCCGGCAAACAAGATTCATTAGAGAAAGATAATAAGTTAAATATTTTGAAATTGGATATTTATGTTTTTTTTTTTTTTTTTTTTTTTTTATTCTTCTGCCCGGTTTTAGTTTTGGTGGGGTGGGAGGGAGCTAGCTGGATTGTGGGTTAAAGTGATTTGCCCTTTCATTTGCTCATCTTAAATTCTGCTATTAAGGCTGGCAAATGAATATTTTTGCTTATCAACCGGAATATTTTGTATTCTTTTTTTGGGGGGGGGGTATTGGACAGTTGGGCTGTGAATGAATGTAACTTGGCCTTTTCACTTGATCAGTGCATTTGTATGAATAAATCTGAATATTTATGCTTTTTTGTTGTGGGGGGGGTCCTTTTTCATATTATTTTAAAGGCTGGCTGGTATGCATTTGAGTGAAATAAATTTTTGGTTTGGATGGTTAGCTGTGCTATGGGAACTTATCCTCTACATTTGTTCAGTTTAAAGTCTGGTATTAAGGGCTGGATAGTGTGCATTTATAGGTTCATAAGTTGGTACTAGGCTATCAGCCCTAGGACCTATACAAGCTTAGCCATAACAATTTCCTGGATATTTCTTCCCACAATATTTACTTCTCTGGACCACTGTCTAGCAGGGTGACTGACATGATCCCCGGGGTGAATTTCCTATCTCCCATCCAATTATCAAGGTTTCTTTTGAAGAGGGCCAAGGAGGTGCTCTGCTTGACATGTATGGGCAGTCTATTCCAGAGTATGGGGAGTCTCTGGGTCAGGAACCTATCCATCCAACATGTTTTGTTCATTGTGATGACAAGCTTAAGATCCCTGGAGTGTGTGGCTCTGAGGGATTTGGATTTCTTTAAATGGAGCATGTCCAACAGCTCAGGGTTTGACATGGCCTTGTATGTTAAGCAGAGATTGCCTCTGAGTAGACGATATGCCACAGAGTATAGCTGGAGTTTTTTTAGATGGTCAGCATAGGGCATCTGCTTTAGGCCTGTGATTCTTTTAGTGAAGTATTTCTGTGGCCTTTCCAGCTAGCTGTGTTGTTGATAAAATAAATGGTGCTCAGTTTAAAGTCAGGCATTAACAGCTAGTGTGCATTTGTATGAAATAAACTGGAATATTGTATGAATAACATTTCAAACTGTCCCCATTTTATAGAATGTTCTTGTATTTGCTTAATATATTTGGTCTGCAAGTTACTTTCATATTGTTTGGTTAGTTTATAGTCTGCCTTTACATGACTAGTGTGCATTTGCATGAAATATGCTGCAGTCTTTACCCTCTCTCTTTGGGTGCTGTATTTGTACAGCCAAGTTGAAGCTATTCCTGATTTTGCAGAAAGCCCCTAAGATTGCTTCATCTTGATCTGTTCCTAAATAAGTTACCAAATCCCGAACTACTGGGTCATCTCTTGGGAGTGTGTTGTAAATGTCATACTCAACTTTCCAAAAGAGTTGATAATACATTTTCGACAATTAACTTTAGTCCATGATTCTGGCACTAGTTATTTGTTTGGTACAAACCTCTTGTAGAATGGCTGAATCTTTTAGGGATTTAATCACTGCTCCTACCTTGCTCTTTGCCGGCCATTATTTTGTTTCTTTTCATGATTATTATGAAAAACACTTGTCATAGAGGAGGAGGTTATAAATAAATCTCTGGGGGGGGGGCTGATAAAAAAGTTCTGCTCCAGGTGTCAAATATGCTAGGTACACCACTGATTTAATCTTTGAAAAGTACCAATTCCTTCAGGGTATATACCAACTATAGTACAGCACTCATTAAGAATATTCATCTTGCCAAACTTTTGCCAGCTCCAGTATATTAGTTATATGTTTCAAGTGAGTGTTCCAAATATTATGTAAATATATATATATATATATATATATATATGTATATATATATATATATATATATATATATACACACACACAAGGTTTAATTTATATACTGTGCTGTTGTAGACAGGTCAGTCATCTAGGATCCTACAGAGTAAGAAACTGTAAAGAAAACTGCCCACAAATAGCAGTGTTTTGGTTCTTTCTGGATAGAGTTTATAATTACATCTCTCTATCTTCACAATGTACCCCTTGTGAAAAATGCTACCATATTTAACTTATTTAATTATTCTAGGTTACATACATGTTAATTATTCTGCAGTACTCATCTGTTTCTATCCTGACCTCTCTGCTCCTTTTTTTTTATCCATAGTACAAATCCTGTGCTGCTTATTCATTCCTGATATGCCTTCTAATGGGGATCCTACACCAATTTTCTTACCACTTTTTCACCTACTTCTACACTTTCCTTTTTTGGCCTAAGATCATCAGGACTGCATTCACTACTTCAAGAGCTGTATCATTAGCTGTTTATATGCAGTAAAAATATTTTCATTGTTCTATTAATTCGTCATAATCCAACTATGTTTCTTCAAGTTTCATATAAATGAAAGTTTAACCAGACCAAAAAAGCCAAACCTTCAACTAGCCAAAAACCTCACTGAAATCATTTTATGCAGGAGGGCAAACCTCCTACATCCTTCATGTGAAAATTGGCTTCACCCCCACATACTTAAATAACTATCTCCATAGTCACCATGTGAAAATTTAAGTTATTATAAGAGACTAAAATTTCTGAACTCACACAGTGTCTGATATAGATATTTAATAGGAGACCTTATCCGGGTATATAAGCATTTAGAGACAACTACCACTGGGAATGTGTGGGATGTCAAAGAGACGTAGAGAATCATCAGACAACATATGTACAGGATTCTATAGGAATGAGTAGTGTAAGCATTTGTTCTCTGAGAGAGTAGCTGATGCATGGATAGGTTACCAAATTACATTAAAACAAGCACTAGTTTAGATATTTTAAAGAACAACGTGGGCACTTATTACAGGAGTAACTGTTTTGGTATATTGGCAAACTAGAAGGGCATTATTGCCTGTGACTGAAATATTTATATGTATGTAGGTAGGGAGAAAAAAAAAATATCACACAGACACAATCATTGCTGGTACACAAATAAAAAACGGGTCAGTAGTGATTTTCTATGGGAAACAGTGAGCAGTGTATGATTGGTGAGTTTAAATCAGCAAGCTGAAAATCTACTCAGTTAACACTCAGAAAAGAGGAAGGCTGTTTAAAAACTGTAGCTTCACTAAAGGAGTTGCAACTACCAGGAGTTCCTGTTTTTCTTGTTTAGATGTGGAGAAGCTATTAGACTGTAAGAAGTTGTCATTATTTTCTTCAAAACATTAGGGTAAATGAATTTTCTGGAGACATTCTTAGGTAGTGTACAGACAAATTATACATCAGATACAGCAATTGTTAAAACTATGACACAATGTCTTCCCAAAAGGAAATTACTCACTACACTAGATAAGGATCCCGTGTCCTTGATGTTACCTGCTCTATGTACTAAACCTTTGACTCAGATCATCTGACTACATGAGTTTATAAGGGGTGTCATACTTAGGAAGGTACAAAACTGGCTTCACTGTTTTGCTGATACCTTATACTGTTCTTATTTATTTATTATTTGTTGGCATTTGATTAGTGGGAAAGTCCACTGGGCTAAAGAGGCCCATTTTCAGTGGAGGCCCAGGGAAAAAAGCTCCAAGTACATGATACAAACGTGAACAATTTAAACAATTTAAATTTAAGTGAAGCAGATAGGCAAGCATCACAGTTTCCATACTTATAACAGTTAAATTCAAAATACACACATATAAAGAACTTTAAACTACTGACTGGATCATTCATAAGAAAACATCATTACAGGCTGTTATCATGATCACGTTTTGACAATGAGCATAAGTGATAGAATGGAGGAAGGAGTAGAGTTTGAAGAAAGAGAGTCAAGGAATTGGAAGAGGTCGATCTCAAAGGAAGGGGATATGGAAGAGTTACTTAATTTTATTTGTTAAGAATGTATTTGATGTGTTAAAATTAATGTATATTCATTCTGTTCACTGTCTCTGGCCTACTGGAGTGCATCCCAGATGACTAGTATCAAATTTTCAAATTAAAATAAAATACAATTTTTAGTGGAACTTAATGTGACAGGTATCCTTAGTTTACTTAAAGCAAAATCTGTGGGATAAGTGTCCCTTTATCTGTGGGATATGTGTCCTTTTATCTGTGGGATAACTGTCCCTTTAAATGTGGGATGTGTCCCTTTATCTGTGGGATAAATGTCCCTTTAACTGTGGGATGTGTCCCTTTACCTGTGGAATAAATGTCCCTTTATTTGTGGGATAACTGTCCCTTCACCTGTGGGATAAGTGTCCATTTATCTGTGGGATGTGTCCATTTATCTGTGGGATAACTGTCCCTTTACCTGTGGGACGTGTCCTTTTATGTGGGGATAACTGTCCCTTTACCTGTGGGACAATTGTCCCTTTATCTGTGAGATAAGGATCCCTTTATCTGTGGGATAACTGTCTCTTTATAAAGTCAACCCAAAAGCACTACTTGGTTTAGTGACTTGGTCAGAGTCACTCAGTAAGCAAATGGAAACTGAAGGAATAAAACCCTGGACTACAGGAAATGGCTTACTAGCAGTCTTAATTATCTGTTCTACCTGGTAGACAATTGCCTGAGAATCTATTTTCAGTGTCCTGGGAAAGATAAATGGAATCTCGAGATTGTCTTGGCATGGAATAAATTCTGATTAGATTTAAGTTATTGCAGTGGTTTCTATACCATGGCTCAAGTCATGAATGCTTTGCCATCTGTTTGTTACAAAGAGGGAATTAACTATTTAGAAGTAGCACTGAATGGACATCTACTACCCAGTGGCTGCTAACAGTTTCCATTTGTCATGCAAGGTAGGTGGAAATTGGTGATTTTTACCAGTTTAACTAGGGTTAGTGCCAGTCAAAAAGGCAGTTCTTTCTTAGTTTTCAATCTGGCCAAGTCCCTTTCTTTTTCATATCTCTATGGTTAATTGGCAAGCTTAGTAGGAAGATCAGGAATTTTATCTAAGCAAAGGATGGATTAAGAGCATTTAAAGTCAATGCCGTCTTCACCAGATGAACTGAGGGGTTAGGAAACATGGATTTTAGGATTTATTTTTTGACAGGATAGGGTAAAGTCCTAGCTTTTATATAAAATCCTTAATTTACTTAATATGGAATTTTATATGGTCAGCTTAGGCCATGTTTAAACCCAAATAGTTACTGTTATTTAAGAAGCTGGTAATAGAGACTAAGTTGACACTGTTAGCTTTTGTCAAAGATGTTTAGTGGGAGACACTCTCATTTAGTGATGTAAAGACATTGACCCTCTGATGTATTAGGAATATAAGCACAGCACTGACTTATTTTTTTGGGTTATCACCTCTGGAAGACCAAAGTTATCAGTCAGTAGCTGAGTTTATTTGGGACCAGAGGAGTTGCTTACCTGTTTAAAGGCTGGAAATTAAATATACTTCCATATAATCATGGTGCAAGTTACTTTATGAAGAAATTTCTTTGGAATATTTATAAGACAGTGGACCCGATGATAATGGTTTGCATCCATGCGTAACTTAGGACAAAACAGTTAATTAAATAGTATGTCCTACTTACTAATGCATAAAGGGAGAGGATATAAAGAACTGTCATCAGTGCACTCTATTTCCTACCTGACAGGCACAGAATGCGAACTAGAGAAGATTGTCTCTGCATGCTGGTATGCGTTTAACCATGACTGTTATTGCTTTACTGGTAATGTTTACATTGCTACTAACTTACTTTGGACAAGTTGTTCTGAACATTTCTAGGACTTATATCTGCATGTTGGAGGTGCTGCATGGGAGAGGCAGGAGCATGGCATCACGTTTTTGATGTGTTCAGATTTCGCTTCTTCCAGAAGGGATCCTGAGCTCTTTGTCGAGTGTTTTTAACCCCTGTAATTTTAATGAACATGTTGTTTCTAATAGGCTTGGTTTCAGTGTATGTGGATAGCTACTGTAGGTAAAAGATGCATTGTCTCACAAACATGACATCTGCATATATATTAAAATTTTATTCGGAAATATGTTAAAAGCAATTAAAAAAATAAACGGTGACAAGGCTTACTCATGTAAGAGCCATCTATATTTAAAAAATCAGCAGAATTTAATTATAATAAGGTAAGGCAGTAAGCGAGAAGAAAGCATCCTGTTGACACTGATGACAATAGAGGTTCTGAATTCTATAAATATCAGTAATAAGAGGTTACAGTAACTGGACACATCATAAACAACTTTCATAAATATTTATGTCAAAAACACAACTTATACACTCTCATTATGTAGACATGATTTTTATGAAAGTACATTCAAATATTTAAATGCAATTACAAAATTACAATCAAAATGAACATATTATTGAACATGTACTACAATAAAACAATGTGAAGTTAAATAATATGCAGTATCTATGAAAAGGATTATGCAAGTTTCATAACAGCACATGGGATCAAATTAACAACACAAAAATGTCTTGTAAACATGGTCTACATTCTCCCTCCCTTCAGTAATGCAAACTGCCCAAAACACTATAGATTCCTTAGGTCACAGATTAATAAAGGAATTATTATGATCTCAATATCAGTCTGGAGAGGTCTAAAAATCAGGAAGCATCCTAACAATAAATACCCTTACAGAACTAGTAAAAGAACTTGCAAACCATAATACTTGTAAAAATAAATCACATTTCAAAACTTATTTATGACCAATATTCCAGAAAAAAATGAGAGCTATATGCTTCCTCCTGAAAACATTAAGTGACCACCTGTGTAGTGAAGCTGTTTTGAGCATTTCTACAACACCTGTCTGCATGTTGGAGGTGCGGGATGCAGGATTTTGCCTCCTGGAACCATTAAATGACCTCCTGTGTAGTAAAGCTGCTTTGAGCATTTCTACGACACCCATCTGCATGTTGGAGGTGCAGGATGCAGGATTCTGCCTCCTGGAAACATTAAGTGATCACTTGTGTATTTAAGCAGCTCTCACATTCAAAAGCCCCTGAAGTTTCTACTGTGAACATAATGACATGATCCTTCTCAGAAAATAAAGTCACTCAGACATTACAAAACTTAATCATCATAGACTGAACTCCAATATATCAATCTTCAGATGTTACATAAGGAGTAGCAATATTCATCAGTCTAATACAAAAAAATAATTGGTAACCACCACCAAGTCATAAAGAAACAATAAAAAGGTCGATCTGAAACAGAAATAAAATGTTAAAGGAATAGAAAGAAACTAGCAACCCAAAAGATCACAAGATAATCCTTAATCACCAATGCAAACTTATAAATAAATAAAAAATCTGCATACCTCAGGACTGAATTAAAGAGTATGGCATTTGTTCCCTACCTATTTTTGAAGGGCACTAAAGAAATAGCCTGTTTATACAACTGGCAAAAAAATAAAACAAAATTAAAATAAGTAACTCACACCAGGTCTGAACATCCTCATATCCAACGCCATGGAAGGACTTATCAGAGAAATCTTGACCAATGGATGGGAGATCGCAGATATACCCCAGGGATTACCTCAGTGTCACTGCTCAACAGAGGCACAGCAAAATAATGGGTATAGTTCCCCATACTAAAGGGGTGGCGTAAGCCACAAAACTATGGGCTAGGCTTGTAAATGCCCTCGGGCAGATAGCCTAGTATGAACCTATGAACCTATGAACCTATGGAACTAATCAATAAGAGCATGGGAAACCTCCAAACACGAAATACATTTGAAATAAAATGCTATGTTACATGCTGGATTGCCAGCTGGTGCACATATAGGATGCAACTGATCATAATAGGATACGTTACCTCTACAATGAGACCACTCAACAGTGTAGTCCACAGGGTTCTGAGCTGGGGCATCCTCTGTTTTGCATATACTACTCCGAATTTAAAGCCAGTACCAAAGGGCTCTGGCTGACTAGGTATGCAGGTGACTCCAAGCTAGTTGCAGTCATTGAATCCCCAAGAAGGTTCAAAACAAATAAATAACTGCTGTCAAAATCATTGACTAAGACTAAATGCCAAAAATGCATTATCATTTCATTTGGGAAAATATCTACCACAGGGAACTACTACATAGACAATATTCCCTCAAAAGGTGACACAGTTCAGTATTTGAGAGCTTATGTGTGCAGTGACCTAACTTTTAACCAATGTGTGGCAAGTATTATAAGAAAGTCCTTCTATAGTGTGCAGCTTATAAACAAAGGGATTGTGTCTACATCTAGGTATGTCATTGCCCCCCCCCCTTTACTCGACCCTCATTAAACCACTTATTGAATACAATGCCTCCCATTGGCATGTGTCAGTCCAGACTCATGCAACATCTGGAACACACTAAAAGGATACAAGGCCTAAATAATATGTCGTACAAGCCTTGTCCCTATGCTCAGTATCCTACAAACAGCTAAGAAGTGACCTGTGTCTGGCATACAAAGCATCCTCCAACCAAGTACTGATGGGCGACTGCACATCAACAAGTCAAATGGTATCAGGAATACTTGGACAATGGATCTAAACCTTTTCTGCAACATCAACAGAATAGTTTGGAGGGACAAGTATATCTCACAGAAGATAATGCTCTGGAACAGATTCCCCAGTTCCAGTACACATAAAACAAAACTCATCTCTGTCCATATTCAAGACCAACTTGAAACTATGGCTGGGTAATAGAAACTTTACCCAGGACTGACCCCTGTACTATAATGGATAGAGGCAGCTCCTAAATGCTTTATATCATGCATGGGTCTCCTCAAATTATCAGTTGTATGATCCCAGTTATTCTTATGAGGGATAATATATAATTGTCAACCATGGGATGGGTAAGGTTAATTTAACACCAAGTGGGATAAATTAATTCAAGCACAAAAGAGAAACAGGCTAGCACTGAAATGGGCCACAAAAACAGCTAGCCTATTACTTACCTATGATCCCATGAACCCATAGCATAGCAGCACTTGACATGCCCTTACTTGAACAGTCTAAATCACTAATCAGCACCCTGCCCTCTCTCAATCATGCCAGACAGTCAGTCCACTCAACTCAAACACCACCCAAAATACAAACAAACAAAAAAAAAAAAATCATCATTCTATAACAACAGCCAAACATTTCACTTCCAGGCTATATATACAAAATTCATAAAAAGACGTCTAGAAATTTTGGAAAGTAAATCTAACCCAAACCACTGCACAATATACCCCTCATTTCAAGAGCCCACATACTCCTTACTAGCAACGTCATTGGCATGCATAGTCAATCCATTTTTACCTACAGGACTATCCCCCCAGTTTAAACATTCGCATATAATTCAAATTCCTAGAAAAAATCATCTTTAAAAACTAAATAATTTAGACCCATATCCCTACTTTGCCCAGATATCAAATTCTTTGAAATATTAATCAGTGATGAAATAATTAAGCATCTAAATAAATAATGACAATTAATACACAATACATTTTTGAGCTGGACATGACACAACAGCAGACATGTAGACAATATTAAACAAATAGTACCTTGTTATGGAAAAGGTATTCACAGAGGTGTCATCTTCACTGACCTGACATGAGCATTTTAAACTATATACTATCTATAACTTACTATTAAAGAGGCTCATACACCTAAGGTTTTTTTAAAAACATATTAACTTGGCTCAGCAGCTATCCTGACAATAGAATCTCCAAGATGCAGTCAAATTGTTTCTGAAAAGTAGCACATTCTCATCTGGATTGCCCCAGGATTCATCCTTGGTACAATATTATTTTTCCTCTTAATGGATAAAAATCACCACAACATCAAATTCCTTACCAGCAACCATATATGCAAATGATCAGGCCCATCAACCATGAATATTCAGACTCAGTTGCAAAACTAATTTAACAAAATACATTAGCAGGTCATTGATAAACACCTCACTTTAACACTACTTAAACTGCCTCTGTGCTATTCAGTACCTGAAGAAAACTAGCTATAGCTTATTTGTTAGTCATCGTAATTCCATACACCAAACAGACCCGACAAGCTGATCACATAAATATTTTAAGTTAACTTTATATCCGGCAGTGAAGTTTAAACTACACACACACACACACACACACACACACACACATATCACTACAGAAAAAAAAGTAGCATCTTACTCAATTTCTCACCCTTTAACTTACGAAGAAAGATGGTGTCTAGTAACAAATATTTTAATCTCTTACCTTGAATACAAACTGTTGATAATCACCCTCACAATATGTACTAGTGAACATCACCATCAACTCATCTCGACACACTAAGAGCCTACAAACTGCAATCAGCACTACCCAGTGAGTTACACATCTGACAACAAGAAATGAGTATTATTGTTCTACGTTAAAAAAGACAAGGGGCTACTGGTCACAGCCAGTGCAACATGGCTTCTGTTCAAATTTACCTTCAAAGTAATGTATGAATGCTGCTGACCCTCTCTCACAAACAAACATGACTAAATGTCACCATATAGGCTAAGAAATCAATTTCAAACATGCTTACCTTCACCGGAACTATGCTTAGTCACTTCATATCAGAAAAAAGCGCTTCTCAAAAACACTTCCAGCTATCTGGAATTATTTCCCACCAAATATAGTAAATAACTAGTTACAAAACATTCAAGAAAAATAGTAAATGACCTCAGGAAGAAAGACATCTGCAAATAATTTAGAGAAAAGAGTTAGCAACAAAAGTACCCTTTTATCTCCCAGTGCATTGCCATTTTTTGAATGGATTTTCTTTAAATGCAGATGTAAATAGAAAATTGTAACATTAAATTAGAACATATGCATACTGAAGCTCATAACTTATAAAGAATGATAGACAACAGTTTGTGCTCATTAATCCCTCCCCCTTTTCATTACTAGGCCTCCATTTACTTATCCATTAATCAGAAGTTCACCAATCATTTGGTTGTTTCCAAGTACAAACATCTTTGATATTATTTTGATTGTATAATTGCTAAATTGTGCTTATTGTAGCTATTAGTTCATTCTAAAGATATCTTGTGCCAATGGCACATTTGAAGCTGAATATGGATTCCTTAAATGAGTATGCCGTTGATGATTTGCTAATGCACAAATATCTTGTACAGTGTACTAAATGCTATGCATATTCAAAGGTAACAGCTGATAACACTGGTGATCTGTGTTCCCCATGTCAAAAGATGGACGATTTGCTTACCATTATTGGAATTAAATCTAGACTTAGTGATGATGATTGCACTTGTGTAACTGTCATGGCTTGGAGAACTACTGCTACACATATGACTGGACTGGTGAGATAAATAATATTAAGCAAAGAGCAAATAGGACGCATTTAGAAAATGATGTGTCTGTTGTTCAACCTCTATGAAAAAAGATGATGCCCCTGGCAGCTTTAGAATTCTGGATGGAAGTATTCAGCAATCTGAGGATTCAGAGTGCTTAGAAGGAAGCAAAAAAGAAAGAAAGGAAGAAGTTCACAACAAATAACAAGGAAGAAAAAGAAATTGATAAACGGCTGTAAAGCAAAAAGAATGTGTATGAAAAAGGACACTGACTTGTTACATAACACACAGATTACAGAGAGTGCTAACATTATTCTATTAGAAAGCCTTCAGTCTACAGAAAAAGGCATGTAAATTTAATATGCAAAGAAAACAATGAGAATAAATGAGGTTTGGAACAGACCAATTTGTCCAGGGACATCTTCGGGGGGGGGGGGGGTTAGAGTTACAGGAATTGGGAGGATAGGGTTAAACAGGAATGGATGAGGTTTGGGAGGAAGTGAGGTAGGGGTAGGGAGGGGCTTAAAGGAGGTTTGGCAAGTGTAACTGCAGTAGGAGTCACATTTTGGCGTGAACTTGCTAAGGCTAGGTATGCCCAAGATGACCTGTAGGTAGTGTACTTCAGGAGCAAAGGTAGGTGTCGGGGTACTGGTTAGAGGTAGGTGGTTTGTGGCATATATATATATATATATATATATATATATATATATATATATATATATATATATATATATATATATATATATGACACGGAATTGGCTTGGGGTATTTGTGTTTAAGTAGGGGGTATTTTTGGTCTAGATTGCGCTGGTAGTTCATAGATGGTGCAGGTATCGGTTGGCTTGGTTTGTTCGTCGGCTCTTCAATATGTTGGCGGCTGAGTTGCATGGTTGGATCCCCTGGTTTTAATTTGAATTTTATCGCAGCTACTCAGAGCACTTTATAGTGGTGGTTGTGGGTTTGCCAGTAAACATGTTAGTGTATGTGATGATGAAATACCAAGTTAACAGTCCCAATTTGAATGAGTTGGGAGTGAGTCATTGCAATTCTGTGAGTATATTACTTGGGAGCACTATATCTTTCTCTTTCTCTCTTTCTAAAGCTGTTGGTGTTTGCAGGCATCTATATGAAATAAAGTTTCTTCAGATCATAGTTATCTTTAATTCTTTATTTTAAAGTTGTAGTACATTTTAGTCAGTTGACGCCATTGTGTTAGAAGTGGAAAGTAATGCTAAGTTGAGACTATTAATGGTAATATAATATCTCCATTATAATGCTGCAAGAAGCATTAATACATGTGTGTGAGTAGAGCTTATGTAGCGGTGATGGACCTAGATTTCCACACTGATCAGAACGTTACAGGGGGTCTGGATTTTGCTTCAAATTTTGATCCGTTTTGGATTTCTGGCAGGTAGGGGCTCATTAGTGGCTGCCATCGCAAAATTGACAGACATGTTGTTCGAGTTTTTCTACTCATCAGACTCTGTGCTCCAGTAACCCTGTATCAGGACTGTCTCCAGCTCCCTTTATAGGGGCTGATTACAAAAGGCTTACGTCTGAGATGACCAAGGCTTAGTATAACCCTTCAAGGTTATCATAACCCGTTCTGTTAAGGGGGTTTAGACAGGTGGAAGTCCCTCAGTTCAGCGGGGGATGGCTTTTTGCAGGCTTGTGTGGATGGATTCACAGGCAGACAGTAATGCCTGTTGGCTTTTCACGGGCTTGTGACATGGATGGATTCACAGATAGACAGTAATGTCTGTTGGCTTTTCGCAGGCTTGTGAAGTGGATTCCTCAGTGGTTGAATTTTGTATGGGACTGGTTTTCCTGTGTATTCATGGTATATAAGCTATCTGGTGGTGTCACTTCTATAGCTCAGGCTGTCAGGATATGGGAGTAAAGCTAAGTGGGGAATGTTATGGGTTAACTCCGTGCCCTTGGTGAAGGATGTATTCCTCTCAGCTTTTCTGTTACTGAAGAGAGGTTTTACTGACTGCCTATTTATATGTAGGGGATCAGGGCAAACCTACATTAATTTTACCATTTCTTACTTGAGTTTGCCTTGGTTGTGGGCATATTTCTGTATTTCGGGTGATCACAGTTAACAAATAATAAATAGCAGGTGATCGCCACATGAGGGTAAAGTAAAGATTTCTAATCTAGTTGGTGCCGGGGTACATCTGCTAAGTTTAAGAGGCCTTTGGCATGCCATTTTCTGTATGGGGGCTGGGCTGGGATTGTCACTTGGTTCAGCCATTACAGTAGCTGCAGTATTTTATTTATGTTGCTGTATGTCTTGTTTGTTTGGTGTGATGTATGCTTTGTAGAGGGCTGTACAGGTTGGGGCGGAGATAGCATGTTTGTCATTTGTGGTTTTCGTGTCTTTCTGTGTTTTCACCCCGGTTGTCTGGTTTGGAGTTAGTCTTTGCTTTGGTTTTGTTCTCATTGATAGTTGAGGGTCAGGTCCTGTCTGTGATGGTTGAGATCTCTTGCTGCATGTTGGTGAAGAGGGTTCATTGGTGGGGTGTGTGCCCTGCGTTGAGTCTACTGGGATGCAGTGGCTTCACAGGGCCTGAAGTTCACTTTACTTGGCAAAGATCATGGTTATTGTTGGATTTATCATTTGTTTAAGTACAACAGATAATGGGAAATGTGGTGGTCCACATTTCAGTTGTGGGTTGTGGATGTCTTTCTGGCACCACTTGCCTCTCAGGTTCATTTGTTGTTTGTTTGGCTGTCGGGCTGACTGCTGGCTTAACAGCTAGCCCAGTGTCTTTTCGTGGGTTGGGGAGTGGGTCCACTATTCTGTGGGGGACTGGGGTTTAGGAGTACAATGAACATTTTTGCAAATACATGTTTATATGTAAACTAAGCAATTTGGGGGCATGATGCAGCATTTTCATTTTATAATCAGAGATTCACCATACTGTTTAGATGCATACCAAATGGGCCATTATGACAACACAACTGGTTGTTCCAGTGTTCTGCAATAGCAGTAACTGGGTCTGTACAGGTGGGGTGGGGACCGAGGGGGCAAGAATTGGGAGTTAGTGACAGACTTTTACTTTATTTTCACATTCCTTTAATCCCTGGGAACAGTACTGGTACTACCTTGATTTGGGAGGTTAGTGAACTATATTGGTGGTGATCTCAGTGTCCAGGTCAATATGTAGCTGAGGGGATGTTAAGCTCTCAAGGGTACAGAGTTTCACAGAAAGTCCAGATGTGGTTTCATATTTTGTCTTGTTTCATAAACTGAGGTTTTATAGCAAATCATTGGCTATCGGAGATGTCGTATTTGGGTACACCAGTGGTTGGTCTATGTTAGGCTTCATGGAGGGTATTTGGGTCTTTTGGGGGGTTTTATGACTGCTCTTATCCTTGGGGAACTCTGCTTATGTCTGGCCTCTGGTAGAGGTAGACTCCTATCCTGGCTTCTTGCGCCTGTTTGAGCCAGTTGCATGTCCAGTGGGTGACATGGGCGTGTGTACTTGATTTTGGAAGTTTTTTTATAATGCGTGAGTGGGGGGAGCATCAAATGTTTTCACCAGGTTAGTATGCACTAGTCTGCTTTGTCCTGAGTTGATGTCTCTCTTGGAGAAGCCCATCACATAAGGCACAGGGTTGAAGCTCAGCTTGTTCACTTTTTGATAGGCAAGGTGTTTATTGTTTTCTTTTGCAGATTGCGAGGTATGAAGCAGGCTTTGTTTGGTGACCTGAAGGAAAGGAGTTTGAATCATGATCGAGGCAGTGTCAATGGATGTTCTGGTTGTTTGGGTTGAGTGCAAAGGTCACAGATGTGGGAGCACAGAAATAATGATGGTCAGTACTTCTGTGAATTGGTATTGACAGGTAATGGATTCTACTTGCGTGCATGTTGCAGGAGCAGTGCACTATGATGTTGCAAGTACTATGTCTGTGTACTTGGAATAATGAGGTGGGGTAGGTGTAGTTGGAAGGGGAGGTAGGTTGGGACATGGGACTGCAGGGGAACAGCCTGTATGGTTTTATGCACTTTCATTGGTAAGGTAAGGTATTTTGCTGGTGAGGCTGGGTTGATGTGTGGTGAACAGTATGGTAACAATTGCTACTTTCTATGTATGCAGGGCATTTCAAGGTTGGGCAGTGGGCTAGTGTAGGGCTAATGGGAGGATAAGGTATGTTGGGGATAAGTTATAGCAGGGTTGGATATTGTTAAGGGGAGTTTTGGTCTCTTACTAGGGGGGCGGAGTGGTGGCGCCAATTTCAGGATCGGGGGGTGGTTGCTAGGCTAACAGCTCTGAGGTTTAATGAACTTGCCAGGTTCAGGTATGTAATATTCCTCAATCCAGTCATAGAGGTCATTTCTTGGTTCCCCCTCTGGGGTTGGATGGTCAATTCAATCAGTTGGGAAAGGAAAGTGAGCAGTTACACTGCTTGATAAGTACATAAGCAAGTGGAGGAAGCTGCTTATTTGGTTGGTATAATGCAATAAATGGTAACGGAAGTGAGCGGGTACACTGCTTCATAAGTAAGTGAGTGGAGGTATGGATGCTGCTTACTGATCAAGATAAGCAGGTTTACCCTGCCCTGTCCTATGATGATGTTACATGGATGTTACTTCACCTGTATCATGTTTGGTTATAATGAATAAATATTGGTTAATATTTATGTTTATGAAAATTTAATAAAGGTCGTCAAATGTCATTCAGTGTGAAGAGCTTCTTGAAGGGGACCGGGACAAATGAGGTTCGGAATAGACCAATTTGTCCAGGGACATCTTCAAGGGGGAGGTTATAGTAGCAGGAATTGGGAGGATAGGGGGAAGATATGGTTAAATAGGAATGGATGAGGTTTGAGAGAAAGTGAGGTAGGGGTAGGGAGCAGCTTAAAGGAGGTTAGGCAAGTGTAACTGGAGTAGGAGTCACATTCTGGCGTGAACTTGCTACCCTCCCTCCCTCCCCCTTTATTAGTGGGGATGTGGTTATGTTTAGTTTGGTTAGGGCGGAGAAGAGGGGCAGGCTTGCTCTCTTCTGTTCCTCCTCTGGGGTTGGATGGTGAATTCAATAAGTTGGGAAAGGAAAGTGAGCAGTTATTCTGCTTGATAAGCACATAAGCAAGCGGAGGAAGCTGCTTATTTGGTTGGTATAATGCAATAAACGGTAAGGGAAGTGAGCAGGTACGCTGCTTCATAAGTACATAAGCAAGCGGAGGATGCTGCTTATTTGGTTGATGGCATAATGCTATAAATGCTGATGGAAGTGAGCGAGTATGCTGCTTCATAAGTGAGTGGAGGTATGGACACTGCTTACTGATCAGGATGAGCAGGTTTACGCTGTCCTGTCTTAAGATAATTTTACATGGATGTTATTTCACCTGTATCATGTTTGGTTGAAATGAATCAATATTGGTTAATATTTATGTTTATGAAAATTTAATAAAGGTCGTCAAATGTAATTTGGTGTGAAGTGTTTCTTGAAGGGGACCGGGCCAATACGTTTAATGTTGATGAAGCTCATTGCTTTGTAACAACTAATACAGCAGATATTACTGAATTACAAGTTGAAGATTCTTTAGATCTGATCAGAAATTATATTCAATCAGATTCAATTATTAGTGGAACTGATACTTATATTTGCAGAAAAGATAAGGAACACTGAATAGTGTTATGCTTGCCAGGAGCAAAAATAGAAGATGTGTGCCTTGATGTAAGGAAATATGGATCTGTTTTTATTCATGTCGATACAAATGATCTCATCCTCAAGGACTTTTTGACTGTTGGTAGTAAACTTACAACACTCAGTTAGTATAGCTTGTAAAGGTGTTAGTATGTATTTTTTTTACAAATCACATACAGAAAGGATAGTCAGGTCACCATGAATGGAAATATTTTTGGGGTAAATACCTACATGGAAAAAAAATGACCCATTTTAAAAAATGGAAATGTGTAGAGCATCTAAGCCTAGTTTTGGGCACACGTGTTCAGTCATTATGGCATGTATTTGTCAAGATCAGGGAAGAGAATTTTTGCTGCAGATATTTTGCAATAATTTACAAACATTAGGCAGGATTTCTCCTAGGTCAAAAATTTAACAGTTCACAGACAGCAACCTTTGATGCATCTCTGATTGTTGTTAATGCTAGGAGCATTAACAATAATTTTTTTATTGGAAAATTTGCTACATTCCACAATATTGATGTTGTTGTTTGTGAAACATGGTTAAAAAACAATGACTGGAAACCAGTTCTGTCAGGGTATAAATATTTTAACTGTAAGAGACATACTAACAAAACATCAGGTGGAGGTGTTATAACAGGGATTCAAGATAGTTATGAGACCTGTGATTATTACATGTTCAGTGACAACACCAATACTACAGATTGTGTAATTGTGACAAAAAAGACAACACTGGAACATATAACAATTGATGGAGTGTAAAGTCAAGTGCTGATGACCTAGATGAATTGATACATTTTTTGCATGACAGGAAAGAAAATAATTTTAGCCGGGGACTTAAATTTACCAGAAACAAACTGAAATAATATTGAGTCAACAACACTAATAAGTAAATTATTCACAATGTACATTCAGGAACAACAATTGCTTCAGACTGTGTTCCTAAAGAAAGTACTGTTACTTCAAGTCAAGTTTTACCACCGTTGATGTGCAGTGATCATGGGGTTATAAAGGTTAATTTGTTGCTAGATAATTCTGCCAAACTGAAAATTAAATCAATGCACAAAAGATTAATTACAGATTGTATGGATGCAAAACAGTCACAACGTAAAACTAACTGGAGTGTTGTGTTCAGTGAAAAAACTGCAGATGGAATGTGGAAAGTTTTGAAAGAGAAACAGTTTGAATGCAAAAATAATAACAAAAAATGTTTAACATCAGGTTCTAGGCATACAACATCAGGGAGATATATTTCCATAAGAACAAGATACCTGATTAAGTTGAGAGGCAGAAATCATAAGAAATGGAAGAGAAGTTGAACTACAACTTTAAAAACTGAAATAAACAAGCTGGACAAACAAATTAAGCATAGCGTGAGACAAGATGAAGAAAAATTTGAAGAAAATTTACATAAAGATGTTAAGCATAATAGGAAACCTTTTTATAGATATGCAAGACGTGGAAGGAATAAAGACATACAAATTACTAAACTGTGTGTCGATTCTACAGTTTATTCTCAGACACAACAGATTATAGCTATAGTTACAAAATCTTGTGCAAAACAGTTTGGCTCCACAAAGGGGGTGATAAGTTGTCCTACTGGCATCCAGGTAACTTCAAATACTAGAATCAAATAAGATTATATTGGAAAAAAAAAACTGTTCAAACTGGATTCAAATGAAGTCCAGGGAGAAGATGGAATTAGTAATAATGACTTGAGAACACTTCAGCAAGAACTTACAGTACCATTAGACATGGAAAATTTCACAATAAAAAAAATAATATCACAAAGAGGGAATGTAGAAAAGATGATTAGTAAAGTAGAATTAAAAAAAAATAGAAGTTGATGTTACGGAATGCCTGCAAAGTGAAGGATTTAGTGTAGAAGGTCTAAGGCATGTTATATCACAGCATGATGGAATGTGTCCTCAAAGTAAGGAAAACTGGGAAGATCAGGAGACATCAGAAGAAGAAATATGGACATGGGAAAGAAAAAGAGGTTTAATATGGTATAATATTTATTCAAAGGAGAAAGCAAAACTAATCAATACAAAAAGAGCAGCACCAAAGATATTTGAAGAGAAACACAGGCAAAGGAATCCAGACATGGAAAATTTTGCAATACAAAAAAATAAGAAGACAAAGAGGAAAAGTAGAGAAGGAGATTAGTAATGGAGAAGTTAAAGAAATATAAACTGATGTTATGGTGTACCTCCAGAGTGAAGGATTCAGTGTAGAAAATCTAATTCAGAAAGCACCACAACAAGATAGAGTAATGGACCTACAAATTGAGGAAAACCAGTGGAATGGGAAGCAATTAGCCAGGTGCTATATGATGATATTTTGGAGCCTTCCACAGGAAACTAGTATAAATGCGCACTTGAAGCTGGACAGCAAGGGAAGGAACAGGAAACTGTGGAAACGTTGATGCAGTCAAGGTTGAGGAGTGATAGGCCAGTGAGTTTCCATATGACAGAGCAATAGATGGCACAGGTTGAAATTGAAGAGAATGTGCCACAGGAAGATGCAATAGAACTTTCTATAGAGTGCTTGTAGGAAATGGAAAACAAAAACGTGCCCTCAGTTAGAAGAAAATGAGCTAAGAGAAGAGTTGCTTGATTTAATAGAAATAGATAGACATATTAGGGTCTATATTATAAGAACAAAGTTTTACTACTTCGAACACCATATGGGCGACACCATATGAGCAAATCTGTAAAACATCAAAACCAAAATAAAAAATGTAAAAATAAAAGAAAAAACGACATGATCACACTGAGCAGGGGTCAAGCCCCCTGCATGCACCACATGGGGGGCTGCACCCTCCACACCCCCTGCTACTTAATTATACCAACTCTGAGATTGCACTACGTTGAAGTAAAGGAAAAATCTCCATTCACACTTGCAAGGTTTTAAATATTCGACCATTTGGTGTCGCCCATATGGTGTTTGAATATTTAAAACTTTGTTGTTATAACACAGACCTCACATATTAAGATCAATGAAAGAAATAGACTGCGGAAGATCAATAAAACCTAAAAAGTCAGAAGTTTGATAAAACAAATGAACACAGTAATTAAGACTGCCATAGAGATCCATGCGATATAACAGAAGTAAACAGGATATATTACTATGCAGCTGAATGAATAACTGATAACGTTCTACCACAAGAACACTGGGTAACGAGGGAAAGGAAGGGGAGAAATCGAATACCATCATGGAAGTATTAAACAGAGAAAACTATAAAGCAATGAAGACAAGAAGTGTCACTGTAAAAAGAGTATTTAGTGGATATAGAAAGTTTACACACCCCTGTTAAAATGCCATTTTTTTGTGATATAAAAAATGAGACCACATTAAATCATTTCAAAACTTTTCCTACCTTTAATGTGATCTATAACCTGCATAATTCAATTGAAAAACAAACAAATCTGTTAGGGGAAAAAATATAAAAAATAAAAAAACGTACAATAAGCTGGTTGCATAAGTGTGCACATCCTTATACTAATACTTTGTTGAAGTACCTTTTGATTTAATTACAGCATTCAGTATTCTTGGGTGGGAGTCTATCAGCATGGCATATCTTGATTTGGCAATATTTGCCCACTCCTCCTTGCAACAGCACTCCAAATCTGTCAGATTGTGAGGGCATCTCTTGTGCACAGCCCTCTTCAGGCCACCCCACAGACTTTCTATTGGATTTAAGTCTGGGCTCTGTCTGGGCCATTCCAAAACTTTAATTTTCTTCTGGTGAAGCCATTCTTTTGTTGATTTGGATGTATGCTTGGTGTCATTGTCATGTTGAAAGGTGAAATTCCTCTTCATCTTCAGCTTTCTAGCAGACGCCTAAAGGTTTGGGGCCAAAAGTGACTGGTATTTGGAACTGTTCATAATTCCCTCCACCTTGACTAAAGCCCCAGTTCCAGCAGAAAAAAGCAACCCCAAAGCATGATACTGCCACCACCATGCTTTACCATGGGGATGGTGTTCTTTTGGTGATGCAAACTGAGGTTTTTTTTTTTTGCGACAAACGTACCTTTTGGAATTGTGGCCAAAATTTTCAACCTTGGTCTCATCAGACCATAACACATTTTCCCACATGCTTTTGGGAGACTTGATGTATTGTTTTGCAAATTTTAGCCAGGCCTGAATGTTTTTCTGTGTAAGAAAAGGCTTCTGTCTTGCAACCCTACCCTATAGCCCAGACATATGAAGAATACGGGAGATTGTTGTCACATGTAGTACACAAACAGTACTTGCCAGAAATTCCTCCAGCTCCTTCAGTGTTGCTGTAGGTCTCTTGGCAGGCTCCCTGACCAGTTTCCGTCTTGTCTTTTCATCAATTTTGGAGGGACATCCAGTTCTTTGCAACATCACTGTTGTCCCATATTTTCTCCAATTTTTGATGACTGTTTTCACTCCATTCCATGGTATATCCAATGTTGTGGAATTTTTTTGTACCCTTCTCCTGACTGATGCCTTTCAACAATGAGATCCCTTTGATGCTGTCTAAGCTCTCTGTGAACCATGGTTTTTGCTGTAGCAGGCAATTGAGTTAATGTCAGGAAAATCCTACTAGGACAGCTGAACTTTATTTGGGGTTAATCAGATTCTCTTTAATTGATGGCAGGTGTGTACCCAAGAAGACTGAATGCTGTAATTAAATCAAAAGAGGCTTCAACAAAGTATTAGTTTATGGGTGTCCATACTTATGTAACCGGTTTATTGTATGTTTTTTTTTTTTATATATTTTTTCCCCTAACAGATTTGTTTCTTTTTCAATTGAATTGTACAGGTGATGGGTCACATTAAAGGTGGGAAAAGTTTTGAAATTATTCATTGTGGTCTAATTTTTTTATATCACAAAAACCTGGCATTTAACAGGGGTGTGTAAACTTTTTATATCCACTGTAGAAGAGGGAACAGATCAACAAAAATACTTAGAAAAATAGACTTGATAAAAGCAATGGTCAGTATTCGAACAGATCAGGAACTATCATGCATTATCGCAAATAAACAAAAAATTTCAGCACAGGCGTAAAAACGTAGAAGATACACAGATAAATATAAAGGAAAAGTACAAAATAACCAATGTACTGATGTATCAATGATACAGAAAGGTTTTAAAGAGAACTGGGAATCAAGGTAAAAAGAATTGAAAGACCACCAAAAAAAGAAGAAATAGATACATTTGGAGAAGTATTTATGAAGATCCTGTGAAACATAACAAAGATGCTAAATGGATAGAAGTAAAAGAAAGAATAACAAGTTTAAAGGTACAGGATATGTAATGGGATGAAGTACCAGAGATACTGAAACAAAATTAAGAAAAGCCTCTGATTAGAAAACCCCAGGCTCAGATGCAATACCTAACTTCTTTGCATGATGATTTAGCCATGAGTAAGAACTATTATATGAGCAGTCTGAACAGACACCAACCTGGCTAACAACAGGAAAATCAATGCTCCTACTTAAGCGTGAACCTGCTAGCTACCCTAAAAATTATACACCAACAACTAGCCTTCTGATGATGTATAAGCTATACACTGGAATTGAGGCTGACAGAGTTTATAGTAATTTAGAAGAAAACTCAATTATGACACTAGAGCAAAAGGGCAATAAAAGAAAGTCATAGAACAAAGGATCATTTGTTGTTAAATAAAGCCATAGTGGAGAACTGTAAAAAAGGGAAGGACTCTAAGTATGGCACAGATTGACTACAAAAAAAAAAAAAACATTTGATAGTATCCCACATTCATGGATAAAAAAGTGCTTAAACATATATAAGATAAACCCTACACTGATCGACTACATTACAGTGACTGTGGAACAGTGGCAGATCACTTTGCAATGAAGCCATGATAAAGGACAAATTATTATTCCAGGGATAAACATTCAAAGGGGGGTATTCCAGAGTGACTCTGTGTCACCACTGCTATTCTGCCTTGCCCTTAACCCATCAAGCAATCTACTTAACAGCTTAGGACATGAGTATAATTTGGCTTTTAGAAAACAATAACGTGTCTTTGTCAATAATTTAAAACTGTATACCTCATCAGATGAGGAACTGAAAGCACTAGTACAAGTTGTCAAAACTTTTTCAGATGATATAAGAATGTCATTTGATCTTGATAAATGTGCAACCTTTAAAGCAGGAAAACTGCAGCATTAAGAATACATCAGTTTGGGACAAGAATGTGATATAAAAGAACTTGAGCAAGATGGAGTGTATACATATTTGGGAACTGATGAAGGATCAAGAATAAAACATGAACAAATGCAAATAACTTAGTAAGGAATACTTTAGAAGATTTAAATTAATTCTGAAAACAGTATTGACATCAAGGCACAAAATCCAAGCTATAAACCAATTTGATCTTCCTGTCCTAACTTACAGTTTGGGAGTGATTGACTAACCCCAAGATGTGTTGGATAGATTAGATTGGAAAACAAGAAGGATGCTTCATGACCACCAAATGATTTATAAAAATCAGTGCATACCAAGATTATATATTACCTGTTCTGAAGGAGGGATGGGCCTCCTTGAAATTTAATACATGTATAGATCTGCAGTCATGGGACTCTATATGCTGACCTCATAAGTCCCAAATGTAGTGAAAGTTTTGAAGCATGAGGAGAATAAATTTAAAATGTCTTCCCTGCTTAGTCTAGCAGAAGCAATATCGGCATCAAGCAGAAATGGAAATCAAACCACAAGTAGAAAAAATCAGGCAGCAACTGGATGTGCCAAAAAACAAAAGAATGAATATAAAGTGAAGGACCATATGAGAAGGCAAGAAGTGTGGAAAATGCATAAATATAGTTGTAAGTATAGAAAACTGATTAGGTTATTGTCAGACTTGGTTAGGCTGTGACTTGAAACTATATATCAGCATGCATATGTTGAAAATAGATCTATTACCACCTGTAATATGATGTTCTATAACAATATAATTACATCTATGAATGAAAAATTGTGCTGTGATATAATTTATATAGATGTATCTTCAGCATTTGACAGGGTCATACACAGAACACTGATCAATAAATTAGAACAACTAGGTATCGATGTAGCCGTGATAAGACAGATAGCTGCATTGCTTAAAAATAGGGCTTGGCAAGTATTATACAGCAAATGGACAGGTATATTTTTGGTTACAGTCAGGGTATTCCACAGGGTTCTGTCCTAGGCCCTTACTTGTTTAGATTGTATCTTTCATACCTAAATTTTTCATCTGAGGTGTTCTACAATCTATTTGCAGATGACCTGAAATTAGGTAAACTGATAACGTGCTACAGATAAGGCATGTCGGCAAATGACCTTGACTAAATTGATCATCTGGTAACAGAAGAATAATATGCTGATAAATACATCAAAAATAAGCATATGAGATTTGGGAGATATAAATTGAAAGGTGAATATTTAATACAGGACACAGTGATTGAAACTTTAGATTCATTTAAGGACCCGGGCATATGAGTAGATTCAGCTCTGAGTTTTTCTAATCATATCATAGGTTCATAGGTTCATACTAGGCTATCTGCCCTGGGGCATTTATAAGCCTAGCCCGATTGTGTTTGGCTTATGCCACCCCTTGATTTGAGTATTCTGTGCCCTTTTTAAAGTTTAGTTTACTGTGCCTCTGTCTAATAGTGACACGGAAGTAATCCCCGGGGCAAACCTACGATCCCCCATCCACTCATCAAGATTCTACTTGAAGAGAGTCAGTGAGGTGCTCTGCCTAACATGAATTGGAATTCTATTCCAGAGCGAAGGGAGCCTCTGGGTTATGAATCTGTCCCTCCAGCATGTTCTATTTATTTCTGTGCTGAGGTTCAAGCCACTCGAGCGCATGGCTCTAAGGGATTTAGATTTACTGAAGTGGAGCATGTCCATTAATTCTGGGTTGGACATAGCTTTATATGTCAGGCATAGATCACCTCGAAGTAGGCGGTATGCAAATGAGTAGAGCTGGAGTTTTTTTAACCGAGCAGCATATGGCATCTGTTTGTGTCCCTTGATCCTCCTGGTGAGGTACTTTTGGGGTCTTTCTAATTGCTGCAGGTGTCGGGTAAGGTACATCCCAAAGGGGGCATTGTATTCTATGATGGGCCTGATGAGGGATGAATAAAGGGGCACGATTACCTCTCTTGATCTAGATGTGAATCTTTTCATGATGAGGTGGGCTATGTAGAAGGTCTTTCTAACCACTTTGGCAATGTGGTTGTCAAAGGAGAGATTGCTATCAACTTGGGTCCCCAGATCCCTAATTACTTTCTCTGTACTTAATGGGTTACCACCTATGTGGTAATTTGTGGGCACATTGTTTTTGCCAAAGGGTATGACTATACACTTTTTGGCATTTAGCTTTAGACCATGGCTCTGGCACCAGTTATCCGTCTCTGTGAGACATTTTTGAAGGATGTTTGTGTCAGCTGGAGAGTCGATTATGGCGCCCAGTTTGCAGTCATCTGCAAACTTGGTGAGCCATAGTCCTCCCACATTGACCTGTACCTCAGAAAAGTAAATACCAAACAAGAGAGGTCCCAGGACAGAACCTTGTGGGATGCCACTTGTGACCGGTTTTGAGTCTGACATGGCTCCAGCAACTCTGACTCTGTGGGTTCTGTCTTTGAGCCAGTTTGCGACCCATCTTGTGACATAGGGGTTTATATTTAGGCTGGATAGCTTATCTATGATGCCCAAGTGGGGTATTGTGTCAAATGCCTTTGCGAGGTCCAGATAGGCTGTGTGGACTACCTTCCCTTCATCTATGGCCTTGGTGACTGTTTCGAAGAAATCGACCAGGTTCAAAAGGCAGGATCTGCCCTTGACAAAGCCAAATTGGGTAGGATCTAGTGTCTGTAGGTCCCCAATGTCTTTGTTTATGAGTTCCATGATGATCCTCTCCATAGCCTTGCAGACTAGGCTAGTCAGGCTTATGGGGCGATAGTTTCCAGGGTCAGCAGAGGCGCTACCTTTGTGGAGTGGGACCACTGTTGCTGTACACCATTTTTTGGGCACATATCCTGTAGTGAGGCTGCGATTGTACAGCAGTTTTACTAGAGGGAATAGTTCTTCTTGGAGTTCATGTAGGACACAACCCGGGACACCATCTAGTCCCATGGAAGCAGTGTTTTTTGCTTTGGAGAGGGCGGCCTTCACCTGAGCATCAGAGATGTTTGGGAGGCTGCACTCTGCCGGGATAGATACTTTCTCTTTTGGGGGGGGGGGTGGAGAAGTTTGCACTGAATCTGTCTGCCAGGATATTGGCGATGTCTGTGGGTTCAGTGTATTTTTTGTCGTTTAGAATCAGCTCAGAACAAGTCTGGGAGTTGCATCCCAGGTTCCTAACATAACTGAAAAAAGCCTTATGATTGTCTTTAGTGTCATGTGCAAATTTTCTCTCGAAGCTGACCTTGGAGGATTTTATGAGGGATCGTAATTTTTTGCTAGTACTGATCAGAGATGCCTTCCCTTTTAGGGATTTTGCTCTATCATGTAGTAGCTACCTCCTTCTGTTGTACAGTTTATTTATGGCTGGGGTCCACCAAACTGGACGCCTGCCTTTGGGTGATTGGGTCTTGATTTTGTTTGGGATAGCATGATCCATGCATTCCTGGAGATGTCCATAGAATGCATTTATATAGGATTCTGCTGTTTGGGCCGTAGTTTCCACTGGCTCTGTGGCCTTGAAGGATTCCGCTTCAGTTTTGATAAGTGTGAAGTTCGCTTTTGAGAAGTTTCTCACTGTGGTTTTCTGGGCTGGGGGTGGGGTCGGGATGTGGATATCCAGTGAATTTAATTTATGGTCTGATCTTACCAATGAGGGATATACTTCTGGTATGGAGCATAGAGTCCCCATGTTGGTAATGATCAGGTCTAGTATGTTTTCCCCTCTTGTGGGAGTGGTGACTAGTTGTTCCATAGCATTTGAGTTTATAAATTCCAGGAACCTTTGGCCTAAGGTGCTGGGGCTTGAGTAATGCTCCCAGTCTATGTTTGGGTAGTTGAAGTCACCCAATATAATGGTGTTCGGAGAGATCTTCATGTTCTCCAATGTTTTCAGGAAAGCCGAGTAGGATTCCTGACTTTGAGAGGGTGGTCTGTAGGATGCTATAAACTGAAAATCAGTTTTTCCCACTGTCAGTTGCACATGGATGGTTTCCGATACTTCGTGCAATGCCACTAACCTGGAGGTGTGGATATCCTTGATAAATATGGAAACTCCTCCTCCTTTTGTGGTTCGCTCCGGGTTTTGGGGCCGAAAAGCATGATATGAGGTATAACCTGGTAGTGCTGGGGTGCTCTCTGGAGCCTTGAACCAGGTTTCTGTCACTGCACAGATATCGATGTTCTCCATACTGAGGGGAGCTTCGAGTGCATGCATCTTGAGGTTAAGACTTCTGGCGTTTAGCAGCATTACCCTTAGTTTCTTGTTCCTTGTGCTGTCTATGGAGGTGGGTTTGACTTTTGAGCCTTGCCTAAAAAAAGGCACTATGGGGGTGGCAAGAGCCTTTGCCAATATCCGAAAGCCCAGGGGTGACAGGTGCAAGCCGTCCTTAGCGAAGCAACATGGCCTGTCGAGCATGTCATCCCAGGCTGACAGACACTGGATCCCCTTTGAATGACACCAAAATTTTAGCCAATTGTTAAAATCGATCATTTTGTCTTTATACTGTGGCATCATTCTAGGTGAGGGTAAGATGCTGCTCAAGGTCAGGGTCATACCGGCCTGGGCTACATGATCAGAGAGCTCATCTATGTCTCTTTTCTTGTAGTCGAGGGAGGTACGTCTCAGGTCATTCATGCCAACATGTACAATGACTGAATCATATTTGTATTTGCTTTGGAGTGACCTGAGTGCTTGCGTTATGTGGCGGATCCTAGCACCCGACGGGCAGCTCACTGTGACCTTCTCTTTATTCAGCCTGGTGAGCGGGACGTCAGTGTGTCTGACAATAGAGTCACCTATTACAAGAGTATCAGGTGTGTTATTCAGCTTTAAGGGCTGTGACTGCTTGGCACACTGACTTTGTGTGCTATGTGTTGTACATGTTTTGTTTTGGGGTAGCGTTTGCTTGGATGTCTGTTTTGGAGGTCTCTGTTGCTTAGGTAGATTTTTATTTAGAGCCTCCGAGTATGTTTTTGTGTTTTTATGTGTTTGGTTCGCTGTTGTGGTGGGACTATGTGATACTGGAATTGTGTTGTGTGAGGTTACCTTCTCCTCCTGACTGGTTACACCAGTTTTGAGATGAGAGAGCTCAGCCTCCAATTTGACTATATGGTTGCATCTCTCACATATATTTGAACCTGTTTGGAGGAGGAGAGGGTTGTCCGTGTGCATGAGACAGTTGTAACATTGCCTCAAAATTCCCAGATTCACCAGCTGGATTGGAGAGGAAACCATTGACTGACCTTTGGACATGCTAGAGTAATATAGGGAATTGAATTAAAACGGACCAATAGGGGACAAGGTAATCGTAGAGAGTATAAGAGTAAGTAGTGCTTATGGTTTATTAGTGCTAACTTGTAAAATTACTTATTTGGACCAGTGAGGGGCCTTAGAATGAGAATATGTTGTTTAATTTGAGAGATAGAGCAGTTCTAAGGGAAAAAGTGAAGAGCAGACTTTGTGGAGCCAGGAATAGTTTAAACCCATTGATTATGATAGTTATAGAATTATAGGCTGTATAAAAAGATTTATAAAGTCTAGGAAATTAGAAATGATAAAGTCATTGCTTGTTAGTTACATTAGACCCAAACTCGAGTATGAAAAAACAATAAGGAAATAAGGAAACATTATAAAAAAAAAACAAAGACAAGTAAACTGGAAAGAGTACAGCGGAAATATACCAAGGGCATCCATGAAAGACTAAAATATCTGAACTTGTGCAGTGTTGCTTATAGATATTTAAGAGGAGATCTTATTCAAGTATACAGGACATTTAGAGACAAATACCACCAGAAATGTTTGGGGTTATCAGAAAGTACTAGAGAATCATCAGATAACCTATGTAGAAGGTTCTATAGGAATGAGAAGTGTACTAACTGGTTCTTTGAGAGAGCAGCTGATGCAATAGACCATTAAATTACATTAAAGCAAGTACTAATTTAAATATCTTTAAAAACAGCCCGGGCACTTATTATGGGAATAAGTGTTTTGGTTCACTGGCAGGCTAGAAGGGCATTAATGCCTGTGTTTAAAATATTTGTATGTATGCACATATGATGGCTGTCAGTAGTTCAATTTCAAATACTCAAAGTGTGTCACAGTTCTATCCTGCTAATCTTAGAATGCATGCTGATAGTTTCTTTTATTTTATTGTATTTATTTATTTAGATTGGTTAAAGCAATAGACTACTGATCCATATGTACCTTTTCCAAACACAGCCCAGGAGCACCGCCTAGTTAAGTAACTTGCTCAGAGTTACACAGTAGACAAATGGAGGCTGACAGAATCAAACTGTGGACTTCAGGAAGCAGCTCATAAATAACTGCATTTCTGTGTTACATGTTGCAAAAACTGTGTTAAATGGAATTTATCATAAATTATTTCATCCTTATGCAAAATTATTGCAAATACTATACTGTCTTAACTCCATGTATTCATTATCATCATGGTAGAAGTGGGTCCCTAGACTAATCAACCACCTGATTAATAAAGTTAAATAAATAAATAAAAACAAATGCATTCATGATATAAAATGACACTGCAATTTTGTTAAAAGTAATATCTGACAGAATATTTATATGGATGCATCGAATAAAAGCATAAAATAAATATTTCAAAAATTATTAAAGATTGTTATCATGTATTTGAACCCAAGGCCTTTAACAGCTATAAATCACTTATATTTCTAACAAATAACCAAATGAAGCACAAAGCTGTTTTGAAGCATATGGCAGAGATACATATGTTCTTTTAGAATTATTAAAGAATGACTACCAAATATACTTTGAAACAGATTTGTGCATGGCACATATTGTAAAAAACATACAAAAAAAGAATAGTTTGTTGGAAAATTCAGAAATCAGAGCATTCTTTAGCTATAGGGTGTATATTATGCTATTGAAAAGCCATTAATATCGAATGGCTTTTCATCAACCCGTAAAAGTCGAATTGTGATAATAGCGAACACCTGAATGAGCAAATTCTTTCCCTGGGAAAGAAAACGCTTGGCCATCCTTGTGACTTTGCCCTTTTACCCACTGTAGTGCGATCTTGGAGTTGGTATATTTAGTAAGGGGGGTGGGGGGCACAGCCCCCCACATTGGGACGTGTGGGGGATGAAGCCCCCAACTTTGTTATGTTTAAAGTAGTGTGCAGTTCGTGGTAGGGCTAGCGATTTCTTTACCAAGGAAAGAATTCATTCATTCGGGTTTTTTCGCTACTATAAGAGATTGACTTTTATGGGTTCATGAAAAACCATTCGATATAACGGCTTTTCAATAATGTAATATAAACCCTTAGTTATATCGGTATCAATGGAAAGAACTTAGAAGAACAAGAAAAATTACATCAACGTGTAGTTGCATGCTTTGCTTATACACTGTTTATGCATTTCCCCAAACAAACATTTTTAAGGTTGGCAGGCAGTGACACAAGTTGATAGATGACAAGCTAAGCAAAAAAGACTGCAATTTCAGAATGAGCAATTAGAAAATTAACAGGAAGAAATTGAATGCTATATTTAGGGTACTAGCATGAATCACTGTGCATATACAAAATGGGGGACATATGATATCATAATGCCTCAGACAAAATAAAAGCAAACAGAATGAACACTATGACTCAAAGTCCACAGCACAGCCAGCATCCACTAAGGAACAAAAAATACAAAACTCAAATCTCAAAATGATCCCAATGCTGCCAAGGACTAAGGAACCAGAGTGAATATATAAAAATAAAAGATTTTTATTAATAAAACTAATTGAATTTAAGGGCTTTTGTCCGTTCTAATGATGGACATCTTTAGAATACAAAAGCAATAAGAACACAACAAAAGCTCTCTGCTTAGCTACAAACAGGAAAAGGAAACTATCTAACCTTGCAAAAGTCCACCAAACATTTTAAAGGAATAGCAGCACAAAACAATAGTAACTCAAAGTTTTGAAGCTTTACATCTTAATTCACTTGTTAGTGAGACAGCTTCACTGATACCCAGTGGAGAGGTGGCTTTTAACCTTAATTGACATTTCAGCTCATTCTTCCAGTCATGACTGTACTGATCCACTGTGAGCATTTCAAGCACGGAGAATCTGAATTTCACAAAGTGTTCACATTCCATGACATGCCTTGCGAGGGCACGTTTTACTGTCATTTTTACTAATACCATAGAGTTGCTGATTCCTGTTCATTCAGAGAATTGTTTGTCTAACAGATGTAAAAAGCAGTGCATGAAATACATTTTACAAGGTAGACCACTTTGGAACTGTAACAGTAATATCTACCTGCTTTATGCCTGTTCCTGATTTTATCCAATAATAGTCCTTCTCTCCTCCATATGACAGCACTGCTTACAGTGACCACACTTATTAGTTTTGTGGTCCCCTCCATTATAATTCTTGTTAGCACTTGTCTCCAAGATGTTCTTTATATTAGTTCTATTCTTGTAAACACATGTTGGCAGTTGGTCAAACTTCTCTTTAAAGTCTGTGATATCACACAGAAGGAACCAGTTCTTAAAATAATGTTTCTTATATCTGTAGCATCCATAGAATAACGTATGACTTTGACTTAGACTTTGAAATGTACTCTGTAGAAATGTAAGGGGAAACACAAATTCAACCCTGGTATACCACTCTTTTTCCCCTTAGAATAGAGTAGCATATAAACAGTCCACCCAGCTTTGATATTTTCATGCTTAAATTGCAAGGGGGCTAAAATATTAATGGAAATGCAGGCCTAGGCTTCTAAAGATCCTTGCAGATCAATAGCCTGGTAAGTACCTACGAACCTATTTTCAGTGTGCTTTAAAATGTGTCCTAGAATGTCTATTACTGTTTTGTTGACAATTGTTTGAACATTTTCTCCCTGGACCTCCACAGAAAAGGGGTATTGCATTTCTCAGTAGAATCTTCTCAGTAAAAAAATGTGAATAAATAAATAATACTTAAAATAAATATCAACAATACAAAAATGTGACAGATACATTATATAACACATAATAGGATTATGGGATAAAATTATATAGTTGTTGTTGTGTCTTTCGGCTTTTCCCGGTTAGGGATCGCCACAGCGGAACTCCGGTCCGCTAATGATTGGTAGCTGATTTTTACGTGCCGAGTTACCAGCCCTGATGCACAACCTTCAATGAAGGTATGCCCATTCATGCATGTCTCCACGCAGAAGACGCTCTAACTGAGAATCGAACTGGACAGCGTCTTACTGTGAGGTGACAATGCTACCGCAGCACCACCACTGCAGACTACTATTAGGATAAATTATTAACTTGCATGAAAAATAATGTAGATTATGATAATATATAATATATGTTTACCATTCAAAATATGTAAACTCATGTGACCGAAAAGTTTATGTGGGTGCAACAAACACTGAATTCATGTATTACAGAATACAGAAATGAGGGAATGCTTATTTATATAATGTAAGTAGATAGGTATGAGTGTGCAGGAGAATGAATGCTTGACTGGAATGGGTACAGTGGTTAGGGTGCATGTGTGAGTGTTCACAGAATAGGGTTAGATAAAGGGTTAGGTAAGGAATAGATTTACTGTTTTGTATGTTTGGTGTTGTGTATGTTTTTTGCTCTCTTTTATTCTGTAATGGTACTGTCAGGAAAGGGACTTTTATTACTATAACTTGTAGGGTTGGAGTTAGGGGCAGGGGTAGAGTTAGAGTTTCTGCACAAGTAAGGGGATATAGAAGCCCATCTACTCACCTATTCATTTGTGCTAACCCTAACCCCACCTTTTCTCCAAGCCTCAACCTACATATTATGTTAAAAACCCTTTCCCAAAACGTATCACTGCTTGATTATTTTGTATTTTGGGGGGTTATTATACAGAGCTTTTTAGCTGAAGAAAATTATACAATATACTGTGATTTGATATTAGTTATATTCAACATTTTATGCATTCTATCTTTTTTATCAGTGATTTGGGTATTAGATGTTTCATGACATGCTCACCTATATGCACACAAATGACTGCATATCTATCTATCTATCTATCTATCTATCTATCTATCTATCTATCTATCTGTTTGTTCATTTTGTCAGTTCACTTTATTGACAAAAAAAAGGGGTGATCTACATTACATTTGATCAACACTCATTACAGTGAGAAGTGTTAAATGCTATAGAAAATGACTGCTAGTGTGATTTTGGAGGATAGAAGTTATAATGCATATTGTCGTCGATCGATATCTTTACCATGATAACTCTCCCTGTTATGTTGTCCCTCCATGTCTAATGTTTAAGTATGCGCACCAGCAGTGATTCAGTAAGGGGCATTCTTTGTTCTCCATGGTTGTGTGACAATGGGGTTAGTATATTTATGGAGGGGGGCAGGAAGGGGGCTTGCCCCCTGCAAAAAATTCTGGAGGTATATTTAGTGTGTATGAAATTGTAAATGAAATGAGTGTGTCGATCAAATGAATTTTAGATTAAATGAAGCACTGTTATTCTTGTTAAGTGAAATAATCCTATCTATTGTTAACAGGGTAAAGCACTGCAACATGTTGTGTGTGTGTGTGTGTGTGTGCCTGTATTTGTGTATGTTATATCCCTAAATCTATTTCTATGGGAAATAGGAAATATAATCACAGGGAAATGATGACTGTCAAGCTTTCTGATGGAAGATGAATCATAAACGCATATTAATGAATGTATTAAATTTTGCAGGGGTACACATGCTACACTTACACTGACACTTCTATATTGTACCAGTAGGCAGAGTGAGAGGAAGAGGGAGCGAGAGATGAAGTGTGCATGTTATTTCTCAGTCTTCACTCATTGTATTTATACTGCAGTGTGTGGTAGCTTTAAAGTCAATTTGATTACTGCCTTCATCTGGGAGTCTAGATTACTTAGAAGTCACTAGAAAACAGTTAACAGACTGTCAGACATTGCAATTCAAAATACAGAGAATGAATAAAGAAAGAACAGAAAAGAAATAAATTAATATAGCCTGTGCAGACTTCCAACCCACACTGTATTTGGTATTAGATTATAAAGAGCTCCCTTTGAGATCACTCACTGTCTTTCCACATTCCATGATTTCACAGACTACATTACAAAACAAGCAGCTGTGTGTAATCCCACCCTCAACCAGTCTTAGCCCTCTGTGTAAGCAGAGGAGTTGACTAGCTAAGTCAGGCTGTGGGAAGATGGTTACAGGCCCCTGTATGTGCATGAACATGTTCTGCTGTGTGCCCCTTGCCTCACAATTCACTAGCTTTTGATTCATTTCTGTGTGGGAGCTCATAGAGTACTTCTCTGCACATCATCAGTCATAATGAGCAAATCACTTAATCATAAACCAGCAGGAATATCTAATTAGTATCATCAATCAGAGACCCCAGAGATAGTATAAAATGAGATAAGCACTGCCTCCATGACTAAATAGCACTGCAATGAGGTCTAGACAGTGCATTTCTTGTTTCATTTCTTAGAATAAAAAGGCAGTCTCTTGGTTTTGTACCACTACTAAGCATACCTCTCAATCTGCATACATTGAAAATAGTAACAAAGGCCCTTAAAAACAGGAAAATCCAGCTAAAAATATGGACATCTAATTAGCATAAAATGTGAATGCCAAATAGCTTCCAGCAGAAATGTGCGAAAGTGCTCAGAAACACGTTTAAAAAAACAAAACAAAAATGATGGGAAAATATAAGCACATTATTAAACAGTGTAAATCGTAGATGTTGATGAACTGTATCACAAAGTTCTATCACACAAGATAATTTTTTGGGGGGGGGGGATTGTAAGACGTGTCTTCCATTTTTAAATTACTATTGGCACTAGTACGTTAATCATATAGTGTAGTTTTCTGGGTACTAGATAGCTTCAAAAATCATGTGATGAAGGAGATTCAGAAAACTGTGTAAAGGAGTAAATCATTCCTGAAAATAGGAACATCACTCCAAAACAGGGATATTTGAGAGGTCTGATACTAAACTTGTCACAGTACAAGGTGGGCTGTACTGAAACTACCACATTCAAAAATGTTCTACAAATTACAAATAAGTGTTTTGTCCTCACACAGCAATATCATACATTGTACTGTGGCTCTGTTCACTGCTCCTGGCCTGCAGCTAGAAAGTGACATTCGAATGGTAGAAACGGGGTGAGTAAAATTTTGTTTTAGATGCAGGCCCCATGTCTCTATTCTCTCTTTGTTTGTGCGCGCGCACACACACACACACTACTGTAGTGTAGTCAATCGATTTGGGTTTGACATTATGCCCACTTGGAAACTGCAAGTTGACCATATGCTGGTTGACCGATGTAGTTTCTAAGTTTTAATAGTAAACCTGTATATAAATATATATATATATATATATGATATATATATATATATATATATATATATATATATATACACACACACATATATATTTATACATACTCTGTATGTATATACACACACACACACACACATATATACAGGTTTACTATTAAAACGTGTGTGTGTGTGTGTGTGTGTGTGTGTGTGTGTGTAATATATATATATATATATATATATATATATATATAGATAGATATACAGGTTTACTATTAAAACGTAGAAACTACATTGGTCATCCAGAAAATGGACGATTTGCAGTTTCCAAGTGGGCAGAATGTCAAACCCAAATCGATTGACTACACTACTGTGAATGGATAGTGTCAGTCAAGCATTTGGGTTCTACATTTCACAGGGGGGTCATGGTTCAGTGAGGAACAGGGAGTTACAGAAAACCGCAGGAACAGGAAATTAACCCATTTCCTTACTGAAGTATAGTCTCGGAGTTGGTATAGTTAATGTGCAGGGGGTGAGGGGGCACAGGGGGTATAGCCCTCCACAAAACAGTAGAATTGACTGTAAAGTCTAATGGTACTTTAATGTTCATAGCAGGAGGTGTGTGACATCACCTCCTGCTATGTCGAATACATTGAACCATGGTTGTTGATGTTTTCATTTTCATATTGGTTTACTTTTCAGCATGCCGAATTCCACATTTAGAGTTGACATTTTAAACAGTCGACCGATGAGGTTTCGACAAGCCAGTAGTAAACCTATACACATATATAAATACCACCATAACTATAGCAAAAAATACTCTGATTTTTAACACCTCTGTCTAGTATGTACTCTGTAGGTTCTTAACTTGGGACACTTTTGCTTTAGATTATTTTTAAAAAAATGTAATTAAAGTGGTCTTACTACACTACTATAATATCTTTTTTATTGAGGTAGCCATTTCAGTTCTTATAACATTATACTCAGATGTATCCTTCCAATAACCTTCTAAACAAAGTAAATTACATGTTCTTGACTGCTGATTTTGGTTGCAAAAAACTCTTATTTGGTAATCTGAACTATTAGCCTTCTGAATGAAAGCTATCAGTAATGCAAGACATTTACAAATGTCTTACAATGCAGCATTTTGTGATATGGCTGTAATATGTGTGTGTATATTTTCCCTATTACACTGGTTAATGGATGCAAAGATTTAACATTAATTCATCTTGGCAAACCTGGCCGAAGGATATCCTAGTACATTACATATTCAGTAAGTGTACATCACTGTTGGATGGACCATATTTAGTTATTTCAATTCTAATGATAATCTGGTAAAACCAGTGAATAGTCATGGACAAAACATTGATTTGGCAGTCAGCAGACATGGAGAACAGAAAACAGTGAAAAACTAAAACTAAAAACAGGTAGTACATAGATTGCATACTGGGTGCTCATTTGAGTTGCTCACTGTCATGTGATATGGGATTCAAATTCAAGTCTTTTGGGAGTGGTCCTTTATCATCTCATACCTTAACATTCCATGCAGTTTTGCAGGTGTAGCATGACTGACTGCACCCTACATGTTTCAGTAGATTTTTACAGCTTTAATGTGTGTTGATGCAGATGCACAGAAGCACAGGCAAGGTGCACTATTGTAGGTAAATTAATTTACAAAAAAAATAAATAAATAATGGTTACTCAGGAATAGCATGGAGCTCAGGCCTTAGTGGCTTCTGAAACTTCAGAGTTTTGTGTTTTAACATTTGGCTGTCTTGCATACAGTTGTTACGAAGAAGCACTGCAATAGAAGCTACACTTTTAAGTATTTTGCTGTAAGAAAAGGCTGATAAAAATGTTTACTGACTTGCTTAGTTTAGCACTGAATTTTGCTTTTCAGTACAATATCAGGAACATAAGGTTTCACATATCCCTAGATGTGCCTGTGTAAATTACAGTTCTGTGGTAAAGCTACAAGTGAGCAGTCTGGCCTAAGTTACAGTTTAATATTTGCTCTGCAGTAACATCTGAATTCTATGACTGCATGAAAAGTGAAGTTTACCATTGCCTGTCCCAGAGTAATACAAGCACAGCTGATTGTTGAAAATGAATAGATGGCTAGAAATATGCAAAACTTAAACAATGTGCTCTAAAAATGTTTTCCTACTGTTTTCTACAGGAAAAGTGGTTTATCACTTTCTAATGCCTTTAAGTACAAACAAACACAGGGATGGTCTTGTTGCATTCAGTTCAGTCTTAAAATGCAGAATAAACAAATGGCTTTAGAGTTTCTGGAGCACTCAGCAAAAATTGTGAACTTAGGGGAATACAAGCATGAACAGAGAGGCCGTGGTGGTGCAGCGATAGCGTTGTCGCCTCACAGCAAGAGGTTCTCCTGTTCGATGCTCAGCTGGAGCACCTTCTGTGTGGAGTCTTGCATGTCCACCATGTGGTCGACTGACGTTAATGACATGCAGGTAGGTGCGAGCGTGAATCGGCATGCCTTCTTTGAAGGTTGGGTGTCAGGCTGGCAACTCGGCACCGTAAAAATCCACTGCCAATCATTAGCGGACGGGAGTTCCGCTGTGGCGACCCCTTACTGGGAAAAGCCAAAAGAAGACACACCACAAGCATGAACAGAGAAGCTAGGGATTCCCAGCAGATTTACAATTACAGAACATAGTGCAGTTATTTAAAGTCGTGAATTCTATCTTTTTCTTCTTCTTTTTCCTTCTAATCCCTGATTCTGCTGCACGTGATTGCAATTTATATCTGTTTTTACATAGCTGGGGAGATGTTTGAAGATGTCCAAAAATACTATGACTAATGAGGGCAAATTTTTCTGAAAATTTTCACACATTCTGCTACTTTCCCAAATAAATCTTGCACTTCTAATATTTAAACACCATATGGCAAAGAAGATGGAGCACCATAAAGAAAGTCTTTATTAAACTAAATGAACTGACACCTCAGCATATGCTTTCATTGGTTTAAAAACATTCTTTTTAATTTAAGTAGAAATGGATGACCAGTCTATTCTCTTTTACAATTATTTAAGCAATTAAATAAATAAATATGCAAAATTATCATTCATAGTATGTAATAAATAAATGTTTCTCTAAATTGCAATATATTATAACAAATACTTCATAGATAACTCATTATTTAAGCCACATATCATTATTTATCTGTATAAATAAACCACACCTCCTTCCTTAACAGAATTTCTGAAAAACTAATTCTGTGTTAGGCTATACACACAATATTGAGTAGGTTAAATTGATATCTTCCCTCTGGTGTGTATTATTATAATGTGCAACTATAGGACTGATTAGTACTCTAATTTATATACCTTATATACTCTTGAATTATTTTTCTAACCAGTCTTTCAGTTTGGTCTTTCCTGGGTGAGATCAACAAACTGAAATTTGAAAGAGACTCTAATTTTTTAACAGTGGATGTAAAGGACTTGTACACCTGTATTCCCCATGACACTGCTATTGAATGGGTTACACTTATGATGTACAAACACCAACTTCCAAAAAAGGAAATTTATTTAGTGTCTGAACTTTTAGACCTCGTCCTTTCTTACAATTTTTTCATGTTTGGGTCTCTATTCTACAAACAGAAAATAGGAATAGCTATGGGCTCACCGTGTGGAGCCAGCGTAGCTAACCTAGTAATGGCCTTTTGGGAATCTGATTTGGTCTTTAAATCTAATTTATACAAGGAATCAGTTGTTTTTTATACTCGATTTCTAGATGACATCTTTATGTTGATTAGAGGTAATGACCAAACTGCATCCAATATAGTTGACTACCTTAACGAGTCTACTGACTTCCTTGACTTTACACACACCTTTGACCATCTTGCTATTCCCTATTTGGACATTATGTTATCTAAAAGCTTGGACTTAAATTGCTATGTTTCAAGAATTTATCGCAAAAAAAAAAAAAAAAAAAAAAACATATTCCAATTCTTTTCTTCACTTTTCAAGTTGTCCCCACTTCACCAAAAGAAGGCTGTCATCAAAGGGCAATTAGTCAGAGCGGCCCGGATTGTAACTCTCAATAAAGAGTTTGACGACGAATGTTTGTTTCTAAAAACAGCTTTTTTGAAGAGAGAGTACCCGGTTGAGCTCATTGACGAAATTATAGCCGAGGTCAAATCTAAAAGGGAAACTAACTATTTCAGGCCTTTATTGGCTATACATAGTTCAAGCCCTCAAAGCCTATTGGACAACTTGGAGAGAGAATGTATAGATCATGTCCATTTGAAACACAATATTGTTGGTTCAAAGGACGTTGAAATTGCCCACTTGTCCGACCATAGTCTAAATATGGAGACAAAGCTTGAAAGTCCTTTTAATATTTCCAAGATTGATAGAAATAGAGTTGTGTCATTTACCGCCACGTATACCAAACTGAGTCCTGAATGTATTAATATCTTGAATAAAAATTGGAATTTGTTGAAAAATAATACATCTTTAATAAATAAATTAGGTCATAAACCCAGTGTCACATTTAGGCGTGGTTTGAATTTGAAGGACTCTTTGAGATTCCAGTCTGACTCGCTGAGAAAGTCAACAGGGATGTTTAAATGTGAGTCATGTAGTATGTGCAAACATGTTTTGGTTAGCAGTACATTTACTTTGGATAATGTACTATATAAATTAAGTGACAAATTTAATTGTAATTCTAAAGGAATAATCTATTTGGCCAAATGTTCATTATGTGCCGCCTTCTATGTGGGCAAAACTGAGCGCAGGCTCAGAGACAGGGTGTATGAACACATCTATGCTGTTACCCACCAGAAGGCGGACAATGCATTAGCCAAACATATTATGTGTTTCCCTGACCACATATTTAAATTCTTGATCATTGATGGACTAAAAATTAACCCTAGGGGGGGCCCTTATTCGTTAAAATTGCTGGAACTTGAATTAAAATGGCAAATTAAATTGAATGCTAGTAACTACCCAGGCCTCAATGAAGCCATATCAATAGGTGTTTTATTAAAGTTAAGAAGCTTGGTGAGATAATTAAAAGTAAATTTAAATTTAATTATTATGTTTTATATTCATTATACTACACAAACAAATTAAAAATAACTTGAATAAATTTAATAAATATAATTAATTATTTACGAACTAATCTGTTTCTATGAAGTTCCTTTGGAATTTTATGAGAAACATATTTAGATTTTACGTTTCTATATACATTGTTGAATTTTAGTATTTCCTTGGTTACTTTACTTGGTTTTTCAATTTTATATTTTCTTGACAATTTATAACTTAATCAAGTTATGAATTCCATATCCATTTTATTTTAGTTTATTTTTAATAAGTATAATTAGAGGTATCTACTGATTTATTGGTTTGATTGAATAAATTAATATATGCCTGTATTTTTAGGGGTCCAAATGAAGTCTTTTGTTAAAATGGGTGGAAGTTACTGTTTTTTCCACAGAGACCCATTGTTTCAATGTCACGGTGCATCTTTTTTAGTTACATACTCTTAGTACATATTCTTAGTCACATACCCTTAAGTTTAAAGATCATGTTTTTAGTATGATTAGGTAACTACTTAATTAATTAAATGATTGCTTAATTTTGGCGCCTTTTATTGTATAAAAGGAATGAGACGTATTTGTGTTTTGTATTCTGAAGAAGGCTGTCTTATTGTGAGCCGAAAAGCGCTTTAATTAAACTATTCTGTGTTCCTGTGCTGACTGGTCGTGGATCTTATTTCCTTGTTTTAGTCTTTCAGTTTGCCCTATGTACCACTTCCCACAAGGGCAAAATAAACCATATAATGCTGTCTCCTAGTAGAAGTTTCTATTCTCATGAAAAAAAAAATAACAAGACTATACCAATGGCACGAACTCCTAGCCTATGCTGTAATTATTTACAAACATGATTTACATTCTGGCTGTACTGTTTCCTTCCCTGAAAAATTAATATTTGACTCTACCAGCTATACTAAGGAAAAAGGAAATTTGTATATTAAAGTTTTATCTATAAATTAGATATAATTTCATCTGAGCTAATGACACCAGTATTTTTTCAAAGTTTTACAAGCTTTTTCTCTAAAAAGAGCATATCTGGCAATAAAAATAGGGTTCCTATCAAATGATCGAAGTAGCATTTTTTCGAATGCATCTTGATCGAACTTGAAAGCACGAAAAGGCAAAATAGCAAAACAGCATATAAGCAAATTCTTTCCCTGGGCTGCTTCCATTACTTTGCCGTTTTCGTGACTGTAGTGCAATCTCAGAGTTCATATATTTAAGTAGGGAGGTGTGGGAGTCGAAGCCCCCCACTTTATGTAATGTTTTATAATTTTTTTTTTTTTTGTGGAACAGCGATTTTTTTTTCCCATGGAAAAAAATCACTGTTCTAAACATTTGAGATTGTAAGCTTTCGCTTACATGAGTTTGATAAATCATCATTCGCTTTTTTGGCATTCGATGATTTAACATAGACCCTAAAAATATACCTCGTGATGGGACTGACTCAGATCTTTTCTCCTAGGTCTGAATTTTCCCTTTTGTACCAACCTATCCCAGGAAGGGATCAACTGTTCTCCCGAGTAATCCCAAAGAGATAAGGGGTCAAAATTTCAGACCTACGAGATAAGTTCTGAGTCAGTCCTATGATGAGGTATCTTTTGTTACTGGATGTGCTACTTTTATAGAAGGAGCTTGTAGAATTTTGAAAAAAACAAAAGTTATGTACTTATAATGATAGATCCATGTTGCCTTCTTTTAACCCGGTTCAACATTTAGGGTTATCAGATCTGACATCTGACCTTGGTGCCTTTTAGAAGTTGTGGATCCAGGGACCTGACCCTTCCACCACCCAGAATCACTCTCTCTATTCCTCCAAATACCTCAGATCCAGTTTACCTACAAATTTTCATTATCTCATTAAAAAAAAAAAAAGTACTGCATAATTTATACCAGGAAATGACCCAGAGAAATGGCAACTAACTAAGGTTGTGTAATGAAAAGGTTCCTGGTTAGGTCCTTGGTGAGTACATAACTTTTGTATGCGATGTAGTCTTTTCTCATCCAATTCAACCTTTAGGGCAGAATCCCTAGCTACCAATAATCCCTGGGAGGTATCAAGGAAGGATATTCCTGTGAATGGTGGATCTGAAAGATGTGTGGAGTCTTCACTGTACCTCCATCTTGTAATGGGATGAGAATGTGCATTCCATGTACCAAACTACCACAGCACAGATTTCATTGATAGGAACCTTACCCATAAAAGCAGTAGAAGTAGCAGCAGACCTTGTTGAATGAGCTCTTGGTTTCCTGGTTAAAAAAAGGCCCAATTTTATACAGACAAAACTTTACAGTCTGAAAGCCACCTTGATAGAGTGACCTTAAGACACACACTGGCCTAACTTGGATCTAGAGAATGCTACCGCTGATCAGATCTCCTACAATCTTTAGCCCTGTGGAGATAAAATCTAAGGTGTCAGAGAACATCTAATAAATGCAAAGTATATTCTTTCTTAGGAAATTTTGGAAAGAATACTGGTAAATTAATGGTTGATTAAAGTTTACTTTGGATGCCACTTTTGGAATGAATGTTGGATTTGTTCTCAAAGAAACTATATCCTTATGGTAGCTCAGGTAAGGGGGTTTTACAAGAAAATGCCTGCAACTCAGAGATCCTTCTTGCCATAGTGATGGCCACCAGGAAGATAGTTTTCCAAGAAAGATACTTTAAATCTGCTGTTGCTGCTGGTTCTTAAAGATGTTTTGTTAATTTTTGAAGCATGATAATTGTGTCCTATGGAGGGATTCAATCCCTTATAGGAGGTCTCAATAAGAAGGCTCTTTCAAAGTGACTTTTGAAATCTTTAGTGAAGCTATAGCAGTCTTATTGTGTCCAATATGAAAATTGGAAAAGGTCCAACAAGAAGTGTAGAATACAAGGGAGAGAAGCTAAAAAGAGATCTATCCCTTTACAGGCTGCCTAGATTGAAAACCACCTCCATTTGCTGAGGTAAACTTTTCTGCTGAGAAAATATGAACAGGCTGCCTGGATCGGTGAGTCAGAAGATCTAGATGGTAGTCTAACATCCAGGCAGGATGTACTAGATAAGGCTAGAGGTAAGGAAACCAAACTTGCCAGGGCCAAAAAACAGAAATGAGTATTACCTTCCCTTGTACTTTCTTGCTTTCTGAATACATTTAGTTATTACAGGAAGTGGGGGGAAAGGTGTATATAGTAGACCTGGGGGCCAACTCTGGACTACAGCACCCCTCGGTGACTATCCCTGTGGACGGATTAGGGCAAAATTGCTGCTGCAGTTGTTTAGGTATGAATCATATAGATTGCAGCATGGTTGACTCCATTTGCTGAAGATTTGATTCGCCACTGCCTGACTGAGGGACCACTTGTTGGGCAGAAGGACTGACCTGCTCAATGTGTCTGCTAATAAATTGAAGTCCCAAGGATATGTGTTGCTATAAGAAAGCAGTGGGAAGACATTTCCAATTGCCATACCACTACAGCCTCCTGGCTTGTTGACGTACCAGTCTACTGCCATGTTGTCCATCTGGATGGAGGTCACACCCTTGGCGATAGAGTCCTAGTAACCCTACAACATTAGGTGAACTGCTCTTACCTCCAGGGCACTGATGTGGAGACTAGCCTCCATATGTAACCATGAACCTTGGACCATCTTCCCTTCAGAATGCCCCACCCCTACCCCAGAAGGGAGGCATCCATGGATACTATCGTCATAGAGGCTTGTGGTGAAAAGGGCAAAAGGCAGGAGAGCTGTCCAGATTGACCACCATCTGATGTGAGATCTGAAGACAAGTGTCAAATGAATCTGAGCATGAAGAGGATGGAAAAACTGGAACCACTGTATAGAAAAGGTCCATTGAAGAACTCTCATGTGGTATCTGGTTAGGGTAACCAATATTATTGCTGAGGCCATCAGACCTAGCAGTCACATAATACATTTTGCTGGTGGTGAGGGGTGTTGGAGAACTTGAAGATCTACCAAACACAGACATAGAATCCTGGACTCTGGGAGGCTGGACATATGATTGCTAGTATTCAGGTGGCATCCAATGAGCTCCAGCTGTTGTCTGGGTGTCAACTGGCTCTTTGCTTGATTGATTGTGATACCCAATTCCTGAAGAAGTTGGAACAAGAAGTGCCATTGCTGAACCAGAAGATCCTTGTCTGGGACATGAGGAGACAATCATTTAAACATGGGAACATCCAGATCCCTATGAGTTTGAGATATGCTGCAACCACTGCCATGCATTTGGTGAACACCCAGAGGGCTGTGTTGAGACCAAAGGGCAGGGCCCAGAATTGGAAGTGTGAGGCTCTCAGCTGGAAATGGAAAAATCGCCTGGATTACCTCCCTATCTTGATGTAGTAGTAGGCATCCTTGAGATCTATACAGTCAGTCACCCTTCATCTGAGAAGTTAGAATAAACTGAACATGACCTTCTGGAACTTTGTCTGTCTTACAAACTGACTGAGATGACTGAGGTCCAAAATTGGCCTTAGGTGCCCTGTCTTGTTTGAAAATAAAATGAACCAGCATAGACTCTGGATTCTAACTGATCTGAAGGGACATGGTGGATGAACCTTTTCCAATAGTTTTAAGACTCCCACTGTTGCAGATTCCATCTGATCATGTGGTAGTATGGGAATCGTTTTCTTCTTTAGAGGAGGAGAAACAAAGGAAATAACATAGTCTCTGGTGATTATCCTCAGCACCCAAGTATCTAGTGTGATGGCCTGCCGGGTTTGAGGGGTCAGGGATAAGTGCCCCATCCCCAGACTACCTCCAGAGAGTGACAGTCATACAATCCTTCAGGAAAGCTGGAAGGATTTCTCAGTAAAAGGACTGTGAAATCTCTGATCCTGTCACCCAGCTCTGCCCCCAAGGGGATTTTCATTCAAATGTCTCCCTCCTGTTCCTCAGGAGGACCTGTCAGCAGCAGTGTCCTTGTTGAATCCTTGAGATTTTCTGAACCACATCTTGTTACCAACCCTCTAGTTCCTGGAAATGGCTCCATAAAGATTAGAGAAGCAGATTGAAGCCTTCAGCAAATGTCACACAATCGCATCCAGGCATGCTGGTAGATGACTATGATGGCTCCTGCTGCTCTCGATTTACCATCAGTTACATTAAAAATCAGATATATGGATGCAGTGGACATCAACTGTAAGGTAGACAACTGGGATTCCACTGCTTTTGGACATCCATTGGTTGTTTACTTCAGAGGACTTTGATGAGTTCCTTAGTTAAGGCCTACTGGAAAAGCATCATGTGGGCGTGGTAGTTCAGTGTTTTCAGTGTGAAAGTCACTGATGCATAAGTCTGTTTCCCAAACCTGTCCAACACTCTTGGTTCCCTATTAGGAGGATGGACAGAAGTACTCTTTAAAGAGAGTTCCTTCTTAGTGACTGCCACAGCAACCGTGGCGTCTACCAGGAGATTCTTGTTTCAGTGTGCTCTGTCTTTGGCATGACCAAGATTTTATCTGACTTCTTAGTAATTGGCTTTCTCATATCAGGATCCTTCCAAGCCTGCTCAGCTACCAGGTCTATAAGTTCATCAGCAGAGGTACCATCAGGTGGTAGAAGAGCCAGCTTCAAAATTCTAGAGGAATACAGACACCTCAGGGGAGGGTGTATATGTGGACCAACCCCCTCACTGTTTCATCAATTCAAAACATCCTCTAGAAGGGATCTTAGGCAGCCATCTCCAGCAACCAAGTAAGTATCTTTGGTAACTGATTCTTGGGAGGAATCTACATGTTTCCACTTACAAGTCTGTTTTCTTGAACCCTTCCATGATGGGACTTCTGGAGATGGGTCAGAATCAGACTGGAGCTTCCAGTAACAAGCATCCCTGTCAATGTGGTTATGCAGAGTCAAACACAATATCCAAAAGAGGCTGGAACTGAGCTGAGCACATAGAAAGCACCTCTTCTCTTGACCTGGTAAGAACCCTTTCAATGGCACTCAATACCAAGATGGTGATCGGGGCCAAAGAAACTTCCCTAGTCACAGAATGAAATGTAGGAAGAGACTTCCTAGATTCAAAGTAAAAAATGGAGCTGAGCTATTGAGTGCTGAGATAGTGACGGGAACAGATAGCCATGAAAGTTTTTGTGTTGAATCCACATCTCAAGCCCTAGCACTGATTCTTTAACTTCAAAACTCATCAAGATCCAAAGGCATCAAAGTCAATAGAGTAAGAGGTACTGTCAGAGTCAAAGTCCACAAGACTGTCGGCGCTGAAGTGGGTGCTCCTGAAAAGCCCAGACCTGTGGGCCACAGATCTGAAGGAAGGACCAGAATAGGAGAAATCAGTGGAGAGTTTGTAGACCACACCAAAAGCAGCAACTCTTGAAAAAACACCAAAGATCAGCCAGTAAATTCGAACAATTTAATAAAAAGCAGTTCACAAATCCAACTGAATGCAGAACATTTACACCTCTAGCGCCTTGGCTATACAAAGACTTTTCAGAGTATATTCTACAATACAAAAATCTACTCATTTTATAGCATAAATTCAACTCATAACAATCAATTATTCAATTACGATAATTAAAATTTTAAAGACACATTACAAAAAACATTTCCAATTACAATGCCTGTTCAAACCATTTGGATTCAGTGTGTTGTATTTCAAAATAAAAACAGTTTCTTTCTTTCTTAAATTATACTTAACTCCCTCAGGAGAGTTTGTTGGAGCTGTTCTCAGAATGCCCAGTGTTGCTGGTGCCTGAGAATCTCTAGATGAATTTGCGCCCAAAGGAATCTCCATATCATCTTGTTAACAACTGCTTTTCTAAGGTTCCTCAGTAAATAAATGGACCTGGTAGACAAAGGCACTGATGTTTGTCTCAATGAGCACGACTCCTGCAAGAAGGGTGAATGGAGTCATGGCCTTACCAGGTCTGGGGAGAATCAAAGAGGAGGCTTCAGTGACTGGATCCTAGTAAGAGTCAAATCCATTTGTCTAGGAATTTTCAGTGCTGGATCCAAGGGTTCCTGGTCTTCTCTGACCTGTTTTTTTATACTTTTTCCTTCACTTTTTTCCTTCTCCTTCTCGTTTTGACTAGTTTTTTTCTTCTGATTAGCTGGGAGTAGAAGTGGAGGCCAAAGAATGGGTATATACACCTGGTTGGGTAGGGATAAGGCCTTTTAATACTAATGTGTCCCTATGTCCCTGAAGGGCCCTGGTACCAAATGAGGCACAAGTCTCACATTTAGCTTCTAGATAAGAGTCTCCCAACAGCAAAGATAGGGGGAGTGCAGGTTCTGTGCCAGAAACTTGTGAAAAGGCACACCAAACAACAAACACAATACAGTTCTATCACAAAGGAAAAAAAAGCCTACTATGTTTAAATCCAAGAAACTCTACAGTGATAATTATTTTGAAGTTAGGAAACTGAACAACATCAAATAGCACTAGGACTAGTAGAGCTTTTTTTCTCTGTAATATAAATAAACAGATATTAAGAGGGAAGGAAATAAAAGGAAAAAAAGCGGATGGCAGTGAGAGAAAAACTTTAAAGACTTAGCTGAGATTAAATGTCGGAGCCTTTAGAAATGCACACTTCTTGATCAAGTGGCAAAGAATATTTTTTATTTATTTATTTGGCATTTCCTTACTGGGAAAGTTCGTCTGGGTCATGAGCTACCCATTTTCAGCAGAAGACTGGTGAGAAAAGTTCCAGATAAATATGGTTAACAGAATGAAAAACTAGACAGACATAATAATGTCCTAACATTCAAGCACAAATATAAAAACAACACATTATCTTGTCAGAATAAGAGCTTAACAAGCATAATAAAGTCATACTGTTCAAGCATAAATTATATGAAACGCCTGATAATAGAAAGATGCAGCATTTTTTACATAACAGATGATTGTTATAACAATTATTAATATTCTAGAGGTCATGAAATATGGTAACAGATTATAGTGGTGAAGGGGTAGGATAGTAAAAATAGAGAAGGACAGGGTGTGATAGAGGGGATAGTAGGAATAGAAAAACGTAGGAGTATAACCTCAGGGGAGTATGTGTAGAAGAAGAGAGGTTAGGGTAATTTAGTAGTGGGGATAGAGAGATTAGAGGTAGAAAAGGGTATAAGAGTACCTCAGCCTTGGCTCATACAGGAGCAAATCCAAGCTTTGTTGAAGTAGTCAAGTGCAGGTTAAATTCCTTCTTTCATTCCTAGCCCTAACCCACAGAGTTCTGGTGATGTGTACACGGCAACTGTGCCTTACACTCCAGCATAGTTATTGAAAGTCCTAAGCCCACTCCTGCTCTGTGTTTACTGCACCTGGCCAGCTTTCAAAGAACCACCAACCCCTCTCAGCAACATACCTGTTGCAAGGCTGCAAAACTCATTAATGTACATTGTTTTTCTCTGTTTAAAGTGCATAGTTTACCACTGCTCATCCTGGGGTCCATGCTACCACCTCCCATTTTTTATTTTTTTATTCTATCACATTCCTTTTCCACTACATCCTTTTAAATTTATCATTTTGCATAATAAGATATTTTTAGCTTCCCTGTGTTTTAATAATTCTACCCTTCGTTTCATACTCTTCCTGTTTTGTCATACCACCACTTTCTCTTTTTTCTTTATTAAGTCCCAGTTCTATCTCCTATCTATGCTAACTACTTTGTTAAAAGTAAAGAACAGTGCTGACTGATTGTTTCGGGCCCCAAACACTGCTACCAGAATTCGGTTCAACCCATTCCATTCGCCCTCATTGTGCTCGGCCTCACTATCCTACCCCCATTCCCAGCCAACCCCTCTTTCATTACATTTATATCTAGGGAAGCTACCCCGTTCCTACTCCCATTGAATCTATTCATGCCTCCCTAGTCTCCAATCTCAGCATCACTTCCTCCACCTATAATAACCAGCACAACCCCCTACAACCCCAAAGTATGCATTTATCAGTACAACTACCTATTCCACTTCCCACATTCTAACCAAATCCAAAATGAAGGACAACTAATAACAGAGTACAACAAACTCCACCAAATCTACAGCCATATACTTATTAAGATAAAACTACATTATTACTAATTATATTCCAACCCCCTACAATAGGGCTACAATTAAATGATGCAAAGTACAATAACATTACATGTATTAATAATCATAGCACTCTCGATTATTGCCAACATCGCCTCATACCATACTAATACTATCTCTAACTTAACAACTCAATCACCCATCAACCCAACCCTCCCAAAACAGGACACAACATTCTTACCTGCCTCAACAAGAAACATCAAACCTCCTCACATACAGTTAGCCCCACTCAACCTCACCCAATATAGAAACAAAAAACGCTTATCCCTACAATTCCACCTATGCATGACTAAATACTTAAAAGCCATAGCCCATACTGCATCTCAGCTGCTAATCAGCAATGATATTCACCCAAATCCTGCTCCAACAATCAATCCCATAACTCTCCCCTTCCAACCAACATCTGTAGTAAGCTCTCAGAGGAATACAATAGACCTTCTAATAATTAATAGCAATATAAGAAGCATAGTCAGCAAAATAAAGGAATTGCATGCAACCCTGTCTCTATACTCTCCTGATATAGTCCTCCTTAGAGAAACCTGGCTCAAGCCACATATTAATGACAATGAGTTACTTCCCAAAGGATATAATCTACTCAGGAAAGACAGAATAACCAAATGGGGTGATGATATTGCCATATTATACAAAAGCAACCTTACAATAGACATTATAAACATAAATCCCCCAACAATTAATAATACAGAAACCCTATTAACCAAAGTAAAACTTAAAGCTCAAAAACAACTGAACATAATTGGCACATATATTCCCCCTGGCAACAACATTGACCCACTAGAAGCTATACTCCACTGGTTATCCCAGGCCATCCCCCAAGAAACACTCATATTCAGAGGCTTTAATATCAACTGGTCAACCTGTATCTCTTCCTTCCTCACCACTCACATAAACCTGCATGGCTTTACTCAACTAATCCAAACCCCTACCAAAATTGATAAATCCTCCAACAAAGAATCCATTCTAGACTGGATTCTCACCAATCGAGCAACTCAACCCTACAACTCTGTGGCACTACCTGATAGTCTCAGTGACCACCAACCTACTTTCACCCTAAGGCACCACATTGCACCCACGAAAATCTATTCCCTTCAACATATACACTACACAAAAACTTCAAATCCCAGGACCTCATAACTGCTTTAAATCATTGTAACTGGTCACCCCTCTTAAAACTTCCCTAGACAAAGCAGTGGATTACTTCAGCACTACTTTCCTAAGCATATTTGGCCAGCTTGCCCCTACTAGGACAATAAGAACAAAATCGAACTATGCCCCGTGGCTTACTAAAAATACCCGGCTACTCCTAAAACAGAGAGATAAGGCATGGGAAACACGGTGGCAAAACAAAATAACAGCCAAAATAGGCAAAACTAAATTGAACTAAGAAACAAGTCCAAAAAACAAATAAGAATTGACAAGCGAAACCACTACACTGAGATACAGGCCAAACACAAAACAAACCCTGAAAAAATTTCGGCAGCCATAAGTAAAATACTACAGCCAGGGAAAACAAGTACCCCTACCCCTAATATTGACACCTCCTCTAGCCACACGACAACACAATTTAATAAATACTTTACCAGCTCCATTCAAAATCTGATTAATAACACCTCTCCTACAAATCAAACAAACCCCCAAACACCAATCTTTGACCAAAATGGTTACTCCCTACAAGTAGCCCGAGTACAACATATAAATATCTGACAAAACTAAAGTCCACTAACCTTGCAGCTGATAGACTCCCAGGTGAATTTCTCAAGATTGCTGCCAAAGCAATCTTTTACAGGTCAATAGGTGAACAACATATACCATCGCTCTGGAAAATCTCTCACATAATACCAATACACAAAGTCGGCAATTCTACTGACTTAACTAACTACTGTCCAATTACCATACCATTCCCCCTTTCCAAAATCCTTGAGAAATGCATTAATTCTCAAATACTAAACTACCTATTAACTAATAACCTCCAGGCTGGATCGCAACACGGATTCTGCCCAAATCATAGCACCACTACTGCCCTCATCAGTTTCTCCATTATGATAAATCAATAACGAAGCAAAGGTAACCTTGTTTCTTCCATATTTGTAGACCTCTCCATAGTCTTTGAAACAGTTTCCCATTCCAGAACCCAAACTTTACATCTCCTTACTATCATGGTTCAAAGATTATTTCTTAAACCGTCAACAAGCCGTAAAATGGGAAAACACCCTATTCCCCTTCTCCCTGTAAGCTTAGGTGCTCCACAGGGATCCATCCTTGACCCCTTCTCTTCACCATATTCACCTGCAACCTACACAAGGCTAGCCCCCATGCCAACCTGGTCCAATATGCTGATGATTCTACCCCAATATGCTCTGCCCCATCACTCCAAGAACTGCAACAAATTACCCAAGAATCATTTTCAGCAATAGAAAAATGGCTTTCTGACTCGCAACTAATACTTAACTGTAAAAAACCCCAGCTAATGTTATTCCATCCCTCTGAGGCTACTGACCCAATTCCATTATTTAAAATAACATCCTCCAACAATACTCCCATCACACTCATTTGCCCAAACAAAACTACTAGTAGCAATCATAGATCACAATATGAAATTCAACAAACATGTAGCTCAAACCATCACAAAGTTTCACAAAAAAGCTAGGTATCGTCCATAGATGCAAACATTACCTAACCTCTGAAAGTAAAGTCACAATTGCAAAAAACAACCTACTTTCCATACTACTGTACTCCTCCTCAGTACTAACCAGTCTAAACAAAGGTGACCTAAATAAACTATGTGCTATAAGAAAATTGCAAAAGTCGCTACTGACTTATTGTATACATCCCATCATTGCCAAACCCTGAAAAAATATCCTGGGTAGAATTAACAAACCTACTAACTTTCCACCAACTTACTATAGCCCACCAAATCCTCTATCACCCCCCCCCAAAAAAAAACAGCCCTACAGGGACTACTAAACCACTACGCCAGCAATCATCGACTAAGAAGTACCAACAAATCATTAGCTGACATTACTAAAAGCAGTATAACTCTGGGGACTCCCTCTATGTTGCTGCTCTTGCAAAAACATGGAATACACTTCCTCTAGAAATCCCGTCACTAGAAAACATACATAACTTTAAGAGCCTTCTTAAGTTACATTTGCCCAACTCATAGACTTGCTCCTGTACTAGCCCTTGATAAATACTACCAACCCTCTTACACATACCTCCTTTCTCTCATCTAACCTATCTCTTTCTGTACTTCTAGACCCTAAAAGGAGACAGAATGCACATTAGCATTACTAGTGCTGGATACTGTTACAGTTTACTGTGCATCATTGTTGCCTTCTGATGCAACCATCAAGTATGTTCACAACTGAACACTGAAACTTCACTATATTTACCACAAGTATAAAATAATCAAGAATCTTGACACTATTTTTACTAAATGTATAATCTTAACTATGTGTATAAATCCAAGTAACTACAAAATGTGCAAGTGATGTAATTGTTATAATCCCATTGTCTGCATTACTTTGTTCATTATAACTGTGTATAATGTATATGCTACCTCTACTAACTGACTATTTTATCACTGTATTTTATACTGTATTTACTGCTGATTTTTTTATTATTATTGTATGTTGTTACTGTATGGAGCTTTTCTCTCCAGGCCTCCTCTGAAAACGTACAGCCCTGCCCAGTTGGACATCTTCCCAGTAAACAAATGTAAAATCAAATAAATAAATAATAAAAATAAATAGTAACAGTTTTGATATTCAAAGGAAGGGAGTTCCATAGTTTTGCAATAGAGCAGGTGGAAAGGCTTAGGCCTGGGGTTTTATTAGGTTTATAACTTGTGAGGAGATGTTTTTCTTCAGATCTGAGATGTTTATTTGGGATATAAAAGTTGATTAATGGGCTAAGAGCAGGAGAAGCTAGTGGGTTGTGGATGATTTTGTATACTGTAGTAAGTTGTATGTATTGGAGGTAGAGGGGGAGTTCAAGCCATCTTAGGGAATGTAGGGCTTTACAGTGATGAGTTAGAGGGGTTGTTGTTATGGCAAATTTGTTATTTTGTTCTAGCAACTTTCTATTTTTTTTTAGGGAGGTCTGTACATTAGTTAGAATTGGGGCCCCATATAACAGTGAGGGCAACAGGTAGGTTTTGTCCAGGGTAATTTTGATAGCTGCTGTGAGGAAGTTTTTATTCCTGTATAGCATGCCTAGTTTTTGGTGGATTTTTTTTTTATACTGTTTTGTATAAGTCAAACTTGATTGGTATTTGGAGGAAGAGAAGGATTTTGAGTAGAAGCTCTGGATCCACAGTTTGAACTGGATGGAAAAAAGACAACATCAGATATATTGGTATCCTTTTAGCTCAGATGAAATTCTACAGTTAAAAAATTCATAAGGAAATTCCCCTAGAATACCAGATTGAGCCCTAAATAGTTATTTTTTGGGGCAGGAAACAGTACTAGAATGAAAAGGGAAGAAGCTTTTGGGACATGCCTCTGTCCATCAATACAAGGGGCAGTCCTGGGTAAATGTTTTGTTTCCCTTCCATAGGTACAAGTTTCATTTGAATATGGACAGTGATAAACTTTGTTGTATGTGGATGGGGACTATGACTTCCACAATGTTTTCTTTCACTTCCCATATATATATTCTTTATAGCTGGGTTGTTCAGATTTTAGACCTGACAGTAACTGCCACCTTCTCTTTAAAAAGCATGTATCCTGCAAATACCTGTATACATTTTCAAGTATGGATAAATCTGGCCCTTTGAATTACAGTAAATAATTGTTCTGAACTAGCTGTTGCTGTAGCTTACCTTTCTTCTTCCATTATCTTTGTAAACTTTGGCATGCTTTTATAAGACCTTCCAAAACATATCACAGAAAAGAAACATCCTTCTTCTGTGTGACTTAACCAAAGAGTTTGGCATGCCTTGTTTCCTACAGTATGGTTTTGCCATGTCCCATTACTTATATCATTATAATATTATATATTATTTGTTTGCTTAAGTTGTATATTGTTTCCTGATAAGCCATTCATCCTAGTTGCTGGTGTTGTTTTTCCACTTTGCCAAAATTAGTAACTTATAAGCACTTGTCTTACAAATGAAAAAAATTCCACAGCTATAGTCTTTATTAGTGCACCATGAAAGGAAATGTGAGAATAGTATTTAACATCTATATTCTCATGTCCAGTCTCATTTACAGGAGAGTTCTTTGAAAATATCCCTTTCCCAAAAGTTGGTACAAACTCAGAGGTAATTAAACATTTAACAAGGAGATGCAGGGGGGAGCATCATACATACTGTGTAAGGAAGTCTTGTCTTTCAGTTCACTCAGGGATGTATTTTTAAAAATGTATTCCATTATTTCTTGGAAATGTTCCATTCATATAACAGGACTTGAAGAAACAACCAGTATTGTTTTGCTCCTTACAGCAAAATGTATACCAAAGAAGAAAATCAGTATAGCATTAAAACTGAAGCACTTGTATTTCACCACCACATAATATGTGAAAGATTTGGTATCTGGCTCTGTGGAGCAGATGATGGCCCTTACTGCAACCCAGGCAAATGGGGTACGATTAGAAGTTGTTGTACTGGAGATGCCAGGCAAGGAGGGTGATATCCACCTATTAAACCTGGTGGACTTCTTTGAAAACGTGGCCATGGCCATTGACGAGGGCAGATCTGTGCAAACAGCATACCTTGACTTGAACAAGGCCTTTGACACAATCCCATACTCAGCCATTACTGATAAACTTAGCAAATTGAATACAAACACCTTTGTTGTAAGATGGGTTGCAAACTGGCTCACAAACTGGTCACGCACTATCAAAGTGGGTGACTCCACATCACCCAGCAGACCAGTCACCAGTGGGGTGCAACAAGGTTCAGTGCTGAGCCCTCTACTGCCTGGTATATACTTCTCAGAAGTTCAGGCCGAAACTAAGGGGCTGTGGCTGATCAAGTTTGCAGACGACTGCAAACTGGGTGCAATTATCAAATCCCCAGATTATGTCAGTATACTTCAGGAGGGTCTTACATAGACCAACAACTGTTGTCTCAGTCACAGTCTCAAAGTAAATGCAAAGAAATGCATCATCATTCCCTTCAGTAAAAACAATGCACCTTCACACTATCAAATTAACAAGAATACCCTATGTACCTACAAAGTGGTAAGGGATCTGAGATCACAAGTAGACTGCAACCTTAATTTTGACCACCATGTGTCTACTGTAATAAGGAAGGCCTTCTATGTAGCACACCTCTAGATTAAAGGAGGTTATAACCCCACTATACTCATCGCTAATCAGGCCCATAATTGAGTATAATGCCTCCTTTTGGCATGTACTGCACAAAGTACCTGCAGCAACTGGAGAGACCTCAAAGGTTTCTAACAAAAAAGGTCAAGGGACTCCAACACATGCCTTACATACACAGACCACCTAAAGTCCCTGTCACAATACATAATATTGTATAGACTTCTTAGGGGACACTTATGCTTGGCTTACACAGCAATCTCTGGCCCAAATCTAATGAATTTGCTGCACATCCGTAAATCAAATGGGACTAGACCTACCCATTCCAGGGACCTAAATATCACCTGTAATTTGAATAGGATGTGCTGGAGGGACATATTTGTCTCACAGTGACTGCCGTGTCTTTGGAATAGGCTGCCAATTCATGAGAAGCAGTGTACCTCTATGACACTGTTGAAAAGGAATCTGGATGAGTGGATGGGACATCATAAATTCATACTACAAATAGGGCTCACAACCCTCCTGAACATGACCAATCATTACTTATTAGAATCCTGGGTATTGACTAGTGTATTTATAATATTACATTGGGATGAAATGGCTAGGCTTGAACTGACCTCCGGGTCGATAGCCTAGTAACGTCCTATGATTAACTGCCATCTCTCCCCACCCAAGAAGTGGAAAGGTTTGGGAGCACTTGATGGCACTTGGATTTGATGAAGTTTATCCTGGTGGAGATAAGGGAAATTACTATATGTGCTTCTTGTGGGAGGCAAGGCTGCATGGAGGAATACCCCTTGCGGAAGTGAAATAACTGCCTCCTTGTTCAACCCATTGCATGATCCCTCCCACCCCAGCACTTGGCTGAGTGCATACTGGAGAATTTTTTTCAGCATTGAAAAAGCCAAACCATCCCCTAAAAAACATCCCCTAATAACTACCAGAATGATGGACCTTGCTGACAAAGTCTCACCCTAGTGATGGGGAATTCACTGTTGAACTGGTTAGGATGGCAGCCAATGCCATCAGGGGCAAAGACAAAAATGTAGAAAACAAAAAATCGTGTGTGGAAAACTTCTTTCATAGTGTCATGGTTAATTGGTTGTCAAATAATAATTAAAATCACATAAAATAAAAAAAATACATTTTATTGTGGTCTATCAATGCATCACTGCAAAGGAAATGGGGCAACTGGAATTGTTCAGGAACCACAGTAAACGCTGTATGAGGGGAGACTAAACATATGTATACTGCTAGTCGATCATAATGTCAGCATTCTAATACCCTAAGAGAATTAAAGTTCAGGAGAAAAGAGCTTTCAAAAAAGTTAAATGTAAGGAAGACAAGAATTCATAAATAAATAATAAATTGCCCAACCAGCTGTGACATTGTATTTTTGCAAACAGGATGAAAGAGTTGTTACAATGGCAATCTAGAGAAGGCTGCATTGGCATAAAATGGATAAATCAGTTCAAGAAATTACAGGACAAACTTAGGGAATTTCTTACATAGTTGGGGATAATGGCTTTCTGCAAAACTTCAGTTATACTTATTTTCAGTAGTGTGCATGCCTCTGGTCCAAGCAGGTGTGTGTCAGGGCTTTTGTTGCTGTGAAATGACAACAGTACAAGAATGCTGTCAGCAGAAGAGAGAGTTAGGTAAGTGTTCTGGTTCATTTCACCTACAATAGTAAGCATAAATAGTACACATACAGACAATTAGGTATCACCAATAAACCTGAAAGGTTTGGCCAGAAAAATGTCGTATATAGAGAAAACCATTGCAAATACAGCAATAACAATTACATTTTATGTAGACAGCCAGCATATGCCTTGTTTGAACCCTGGACTCAGACGTGGCACCTAACAAATTTTTAACTAATCCACTTTGCTACCCAAAGTACTCATGTAGTATGTGAAATATTTAGCAGCTCTTGAGAAATAAACAAAATTTTAAAAAAAGGAAAATATAAAATATAAATGTTGAAAGATTGATATTCATTTGAAGAATAGAGCTAATTAATATGATCTACCAATATTACTCTCTACATTTTTAACAAAAGAGGCCCGTTACAGGTCTAGCTGCAGCTTGATTTTTGTTAAGTAAGTATAAGGATTCAGCTGACCTTGACCATGACTTAGCAGGACTCTTTCTAACACCTACTCAATGGGAGAAGCACAACCCTTTACCCAGATGGTCAAGCCACAAAGTTCACAATTTTGCCAGAGCCAGGCTTTAGGATCAAGTCTGAAAACAATTTAAATGCAAGAATGAGATGGTACAGCTTGTTTGTTAATGAACAGCTCTGAGATCCCACACAGTTGTAATACAGCTATCTCACTGATTTAGATATTGGTAACCGATAAGAGCAGCGGGACATTTTGAAATGAGGTAGTACATAATCTTGCATGAGTGACACAAGGTAAATGCTGTTACACCGCTGGGTGATTTGAGTTAAAAAAAAAAAAAAGAGTGTCTACAAAGTTCAAAGTCAGAGATGAGTGAATGTTTACTATTTTTTTTCTGGAAAGCTCTGAGATAATAAGACTGCAAAACTCTACCCAAACAAAATAACAGACTCAGCATATTTCATCTGTAAAATGTGTTGGTGAGGTAGTTTCTTCAGTCCAGGTCTACAGATCCAGAACTGGGTTCATATAGTGCACATATAAAGTATGCAGTACGTCACATAAACAAGTCATGCATTAACACAAGAATCACTTAGAAACAATTGCAGTGGTAATCATCATGTCTCCTCTAACTATAATAATGCAAAATGAACAAACAAACAAGCAGAGGACCCATCTAAGCCTAAACAGTGATAGCCCACTGTACTATCAATGCCTCCAAGCAATTTCCCCTTACCCTGCAGGGCTCCACTCAGTGATGCATATGCCAGGATGGAGACATTTTAAATGTAATCTGAGATTAGGATCCTAATGCATATAAAATGAGTACAGTATTACTGGCCTGAAGACTTCAAGGAAAGAAGGGCCAGAACTGAAGCCTAGTGGGGTCTGTAGAGAAAAATACCTCAGATCACAGATCTTCAGCTCACTGTACATTGGACTAAAACAAAGAAACTCACCTAGATTTCTGCATGAGAAATACACACTGCACAACAGCAGCAGACATTCTAAACACTGAATCACAAGTCTGAATTATTACACACCTTCTATAACAGGCAACAACAATACCTGAAAACTGCACCAGCATCCTTCTGCATCTACACAGGGTCACTGCTAGCCTGCTTTAGTGTATTCTAATACACTGGATAACCCCATAGTGGTGATTCTGTCCAGGTCCTTATCACTTTTATCTTCATGACAGTTGGAAGTAAGTCCACTGGGATTGTTTGTGTTCTGGCAAACATACATATGTGTGTGTGTACAAGGACACCCAAGAACGTGTATGTATCTGTTCACATATGCATGCATATGTTGTAGGTGTGAGAGTAGTGTATAAAACTAGAATGAATATGTGCACATATATGCATAAAAGACTAAGTATGCATTTTTATCTTTTAATTCATTTCTTAAACAGGTAAGTCCTCCAAGCAAAAATACCTGTTTTTAGGAGTGATCTGAGAGCACTGTCTGGTTAAGTCACACTGTTTGTAAATAGAGATGAAAGACATCCAGAAAACCTTTGAAGAATTTAAGATTAAAATGAAAAGAATTCTATTCAGAGAAAAGAATGCAGAAAGAATACAGATGATTATGTGCTTTAGAAACAACACATAACTCTATCATATATATATATATATATATATATATGTGTGTGTGTGTGTGTATATATGTAGATGTATATGTATATATATATATATATATATATATATATATAGAGAGAGAGAGAGATAGTGAGATATACAGATAGATGGACAGATACAGATATGCATGCATGGTCGTGTATGCTTCTCTATACTTCTCCAAGCGCCAAGCCATTTCCTTGAGGAATATATACAACTATACACACAAACACACACACACACACACACACACATATGCATTTATTTTATCAAACCAATGTAAAAATCATTTTTAATTTCTACAGCTATTTTCAAAATTCTCTTCTGAATAATTTATAACTATCCTATTCTTGCCTACTGTATGATGCTTCTCTGCTGTGCTGTTCACTTTGCCCTCCTCGGGGATCCCAGGTAATGAAGGAAAAAGGTCTGATGACCATCCCAACTACTCCACGATCAAATATTTAAATAAGTAGAATAACAAAATCAAACTCAGGACTACAGATGGCACATTTTGTAGCTTATGACCATAGCCCTACTGGTCAAGCTGCATATGAATTCCAGGCATGAAACGTACCTATCATAATACTTGAACTCTTATTACAAGCATCTGAAAGCCATAGTAAAGTCCTTGCCACAAGTTGTGTCTGACATGCAGTTAGTAGAGCTTTAATGAGTCGGTCTTATGTCTGGTAAGTGTAAGGTATGCATGTGTAGAAACACATATATGTTTACAAATGTGCATGCACATGCACATACATGCACACATGCATTAATACATACATGAATACACACACACATCTATGTAAACTAATGCAAACAAATACAGCTATGCACACACACATGGACAGAGTCAGATGTAAAGACATGCAGTACAACAGCAGTGCAAAACTCAGTTTGCAGTGTTGGCAGTATGCAAACCTCAGGGACAAACACATACTCATGTATCTGTCTGACCTTGTGACTACTCACACAAACACAACAGGCAATGCCTTCAGATGTACCTACACAACTCCAGAGCAGCCAAAACTTGGCTATAGTTACATGGCCTGACTTTTTTTTTAATGTTTCTGTTGTACAAAAATATCACTTAAGATCCTATGCTATGCTAAACTACGCTACGCATGAGCTCAGTGCACATCTTTCACTAATTCATGTAAATGGAAATGCTGCCTAGAGTGGCTGTTTTCACACTGATATGCATAGATAAAGCTTATTTACTCCCCAACACACACAAACAAACAAGTACACCTATATATTTACTTTTTACATTACTGAGAGGATACTGAACCACTGAGCATAAGGAGATCAGGAAAACAAAAGTTTTATGAGAAAGCAATGCTGTAAGAAAAGAAATTAAAAATGGCTATCAAGAAACCTTGGGTTTCTCACACACAGTTAAAATGGGCACATCTGCACCTAAAGAATCAATGGGACTGTTCCAGTGTAACAGCATGCATGTAGTTAGTATACAACCACTGGCATTAGTTAAAACTTTCATTGTGACAACATTACAACACTCAGAATGCATATAATTATAGTTGTTCTATGTTTTCTCTGTAATATTTATAATTTTTGGAAAAGATTATGACTGAAATGGTCGGGTTTATATCAGTCCATCAAAACGGCTGAATATCGAACACTGGTAATCGCGAAGTCATGGCCCACCAAATTGTTTTCCAGGGAAAGAATTCGGTGGGCCATTTCTGTGGCTTTGCAAGTATCAGGACTGTGGTGGGAAGTTATGGGTTGGGTTCAGGTAAGTGTGCGATTGTGTGGATGTTAGGGTTAGGGCACGGGTTAGGTGAGTTAGGGTTAGGGCGTGGGTGAGGTGGGTGTGCGATAGTGAAAGACTTTAGGGTTAGTGCAGGATAGGTGAGTTAGGGTTAGGGTGCGGGTCAGGTGAGTGTGCGACAGTGACGGACCTTAGGGTTAGAGTTTGGGTTAAGGTAAGTGGATAGGTAGTAGTGTATGTACAGTTTAGTGTAGGGTTAGATGTAGGATTTTAAGTTTATGTGTGTGGATTGATGTTGTTTTGGTGTGTTTGTGTTGCATGTGTGTTTCTTGGGAAAAAAAATCGCTGTTTTAAGACTTCTATGTTTTTGCAGTTCTTGGTTTGAAGTTTGAACATATGGTGTTCGAACTTCAGACATTTCAATGAACTGATATAGACCCAAATGGTATGCTGATACCTTCTTCCTTAACTAAATAAATACAATAAATACTGTGGGTGTGCTTGGCTAATAAAATGCAAGTAAATGAATAAATGCATATCACAATCACAGCTGAAATTAAGCGATTTAAGCAATAAAGATCCCTACAGACTTGTCTGCCCTTGGTACTGAACCCATGTCCATCATCTGTATACTATAGAACCTCAGTTTTGACAAAATCATTGAGGCTTCGTATTTCTCATATGGAGCAGAATGTATCTTCAGATTAATTTGGAATTCCCAGTAAAAGGAAAAGCCTTGGTATAATTAAGTTTATAATATAAGTTTAGAAAGAAAACCAGTAGACATACAGGAAGTATAATGGTAGAAATGAAGCTGAACAAAGTATTGTGACATTTTAGTCACATTTTTGTACATCTTTAACCACAGCACAAATATCAAGAGATCACAAACAACACTGCTGAACTTAATTAAATTACCGACTGTTAGTACCTATGCCACATTCATAAATCATTTCTTCTCCTCACAAGACACATTCTTTCATTTGCTGATTTTCTCACTATAGAAACATACATACAAGCACATACTGAAGGACTTGGCACTATAATAAGTGTATATAACAGTATACAGTATTCAGCAGTTACACAGCAACACGACACAGAAAAACTAGTCCATTCATAGCTCTCAACCTCTTAGCACACGGAATGTGGACAAAGCCTAAAATAATGGGGGGACAAAAGCCTAAAAATAGGGATAGATTTTAAATATTGCTCTTATAAACTTAGAAAGTTGCTAAAGTAGCAGGATTTGTGTTGGCATATATTTTTTGAAGTATATGAAGTCTGAAACTCAAATGTATGTCATTAGTTAGTGACTTCAATCTTCAGTGATTTGCCAGAAAAAAAACACACATATTTTATGAGGAACAGATGAAAACTATGAGGCAAAAATCTGTGAAAACCTGGACATTGAGAGGTATGAGTGCATTCACATTGTATTCCTGTGACATTCAGCATATTCAAGGGCATACACAATATATATTGGACTCTGAAGTGGTTGGAATCATTGCATGTCAGCTTCAGACTCATTACTGTGATTTCAAAACCACATTCTCACAGTAGAAATACAAGACTACGTCTTTTAGCAAATTCATACCAGTGAAATACTGTCACAAAAAATCCCATGTCAACAATAAGATAAACAAACTCATGCAGCATGGAGTATGAGATCTATGAATCCATCCCATGTTTACAGTGCCTAAACAAAACCATATGCTCATTCGCTGCATGTATTCTTTCACTCTTTCTCTCTCTCTTTCTCTGTTTTCCATCTCTTAGTTATAAAATATCAGATGTCTTGAGAAAATCCACTGAACACTAATTGCAAATGCATAATGAAACAGTTGCATGGATGAGTTATTTTAGGTGAAGTAAAGGCTACCTATGCAGGTCACCTGCAAACACTAGCAGTACCCCAAAAAGGATATACTCTACATACCCACAGCATGCAGGACAGACAAATCCAGGTGGCTCTGCTGCCAGGCTGCCCCTTTGGAAGGCTTAAGAATGCTGAAGGCATTGTGGCAACTAGTACATTTTGCAGACAGCTACAAGAGTCCCGCTGTCAGATAGCATATGCAAGTACTCCATGGATATTTCAGAACAGCAACTTTCTCCTTGTCTACTCTCCCTCTCCCTGTGAATGTGAGTGGATAACTTTTTTTCTTTGAGTTCACTTCTTCAGCTACTGAGGATGGAGGCGGTGCCCGAAGTAACCTCTCGCTGTTTCTTTTCATTTACTCTAATAAGAAACCCCTGCTGTCAGTCGGACCCCTCCCCCTCCTCCTCTCCGATTCTCTGTATACGTTTGCAGCTTTCTAACATGAATGCTTTACTATTTCCTTTTCACCTTGTGCCTCCCTCAGCCTATGTCAATGTAGTACCCCCCTCCCCACTCATCCACCCACCCACCACCATCATACTTCTCCATGCTAATGTGACACTTCGCAACTCCATCTCTTAATTCTCTTCACATTTATAGATGCACAGAGGCAGGACAGACTGTCTCCCCACATGGTGAATTATAACTACAAAGCCACATTTCCCTCTGCTATTTTGCATATCAACAAGCTATTTAAATATTTGTATTTATGATTGTTTGTGAGAATTAACTATTCCCTGTCCTATAAAAATATGTACAGTGCACAGAAAGTATGCATCACATTAAAAAGCTAAATTATAGAAGTTACAAACAACAAAATAAGATAAAATAAACCAAGTATAAATCTCTAGAGTAAGGATTTCATTCCAGATGAAAAAACAGCAAGTGAGTATACAGAGCAGAAAATGGTAGCTTTGTTAATTACTGCAACTGGATCTGGAAAGATGAGAAGGCATTGTGCTGTTAACACAACCATGTGTTTGTGTTTGTGTGTGTTTTTGTGTGTGTGTGTGTGTGTGTGTGTGTGTGTGTGTGTGTGTGTGTGTGTGTGTGTGTGATTGTGTATTTCTGCATGGCTGTGTGAGTGTGCAAGCATGTGTGTTTGAATGCAGAATTCATGTAATTAAAATCTGAATCCTTCTCTCACTTTCCTTCACATGTAACATGCTGTGCGGCCGTGAGGCACTTAACCCTATCTGTGTCTTGGTCACATCAACAGGCAGTCTTCAATACAGCATACATTTCCTGATGAGACCTTTGATCTAGGCCCCTCCAAAAACAGTTTAGTTTCAGTGCCTTCTCAGTAGTATCTGTACAGTATAGTACTGTGTTCCACTCCCCAGAGGTAGAAGACAGAATAAGTGGATATGTACAGCATTACAAGCAAAGACTTAATTTCCAAAACAATTTCTTGGATTTTCTGCATGCTACGAAAATCATATAGCTACTGATTTTCCTGGAAAGTACCTAAAATCTGGTAGTTGTACCTTGTCTAGTATGTATTTTTTCTAAGCTATCCAAGATGGTATTCAACAAATTTATTGGCCCAATAGCTTCAAGGTATTCACTTCATACTTGGGATTATGTGCTTATGTCATTTTCTACTTCACATTTCTTTTTATTTCACAGGTGTGGCTGGGAATAAGAACACTTTTGATTCCCAAAGTGAGGCTGGGAATAAGGAAACTGAAACAACCAGGAAAATTGCTGCAATATAATGTGTGAAACATATCTGTAGTACATTTTTCAGATCAGCCATATTCATAGGACTCTTCCATCTTAAATGTAATATCTCCCTGAAGAAGGGGATAAAAGGGATATAACTATATTAAACATGGATATATATTCCATGCCGAAAAATGAGCTCAAATAAAATATGGGGAAAAACACTTCACCAACATTTAAAAATTAAACCAAACCAAGTATATAGTAACTATACCCTCCTAATCTGACATGGCTCATATGACCCTGTTTCATTGTAGCTTTTTATGACCTATACAATACACACAAACTATTTATCTGTCACTTAGAAAAGTGGCCAAAACAATTTCTTCATTCCTTCTATTGCTTCTTTCTTTCTTTCTCTTGTCTGTCTCTTCCCTTCTGTCATCTATAGGTTCATAAATCACAACTACCACAGGAAAATGTCCATCCTCCTTTCCTTTCCCTTCTTTCCAAGATAATGCTCAAGTTGCAAAAATATATATCTTCAGAGTAACATCTGTGCATTGCATGGTTAATAGATTTGCTCACCTTGTTACTGTATGTAGATGTGGGAAATGATTCTAGATCTAAAGGGTGGTGTTCACATATCCGTCATCATACTGACATTACATGCATACTCCAGTCACTAGCAGAGTTCCAGTTCAGATGTCTGCAATGAAAGGAAGTACCTTCCAGGATTCAGCATTGTCAGTCTCATGGCTTAAATTGCTACCTGAATCTACACAAAGCTACTGTTACAATAATATCAGTTACTGTTTTCATGGACATCAAAATACAGGTAGGCAGTTCCTGGTTCAAATCATTTTGCTATACTTGAAAACACCAATAAGAATGCACTCAGTGATGTAGAGAACGTTAAATTATACTGTAGAAAGCTAAAGAGGGTGATTAGAAAACTAGAATTCATGAAACAATGTAAAAAAATAATGAGGACTGTAAATAATGGAACAGCAAAGCTCTAAAAGCTACTAACCATAAAAAAGACTCAGTGATTCAGAATCTCTGAACTTGAGGCAGAAAGGTGGCAATATACTTGCGATAGTGACCTTCTAAAGATGCTATTAGGAAATAAAAACTAGTTAGAAGTAAAAGGTTAGTAAATACAAGCATATGTCACAGTGCCTGTGTATTTGTATGTGTATGAGTGCAGAAGAAATGATGTTAGTGGCAATGTGGACAAAGACATCTTCCACTAGATTAAAGTGTCTTAAGAATTTAATATTATAACTTACAAAGAACCACATAAGACAAATGAAAAGCATAATTAAAGCCACATAGTAATAATATCAATTTAAACTTTTCAGAAGAGATTTGTTTGTATAGCTTTAATTCTTATACATGTATTAAGATAGCTATACAAAGCAAGTGCATCTTCAGAGTTAAGTCAGTGCTTTAAAATGGTAAGCAAGGTAAAAAAGTAAGCAGGGTCAATTATTAAATGTAACGGACCATGCAACGTTATACATGATAAACATGGACATGCACGAAGATAGCTATACAAAGCAAGTACATATTCAGAGTTAAGTCCATGCTTTAAAATGGCAATCAAGGTAAAAAGTAAGCAAGGTCGATCATTAAATGAAACGGACCATGCAACGTTATACACGAAAAACATGGACATGCATGAAGATAGCTATACAAAGCAAGTACATCGTCAGTGTTATGTCAGTGCTTTAAAATGGTAAGCAAGGTAAAACAGTAAGCAGGGTCGATCATTAAATGAAACGGACCATGCAACATTACACACGATAAACATGGACATGCATGAAGATAGCTATACAAAGCAAGTACATCTTCAGTGTTACATCAGTGCTTTAAAATGGTAAGCAAGGTAAAAAAGTAAGCAGGGTTGATCATTAAATGTAATGGACCATGCAACGTTATGCACGACAGACATGGAGGAGGTATGCAGAATGTTTGTCACACAGCAAGATAATCTGTCGACTTGAAGGGCTTTGCTTAACATCAGTCCAACAGAGACATTGATGTGCTAGTAAAATGGCAGCCACAGCAGATCATGACTGGAACTCGGTCACTAGTCTACAGCTGTGCTTCAGTGTTTTTTACCAGCTGCAGCAGATGGATTTCACCCAAGAATTCTTTGGGTATAGAATGTCGCTGTTATCACGGCTCAGGATTATGCAAGTGCAGAATACTAATCAGATTATAAAAGGTTATAATGGTATGTAGTCCACAGTTGTATCCAAGGGACTGGCTTATATAGGCTTGTAAGGCATTGCTACAATATGGGATGAAAGCCAGGAATGAAGAAATGGTATCCACTGCTGTAATCACTGTACAAAGGCTATGGAGACATGGTAGTCACTGTTGTAATCACTGTACAAAGGCTATGGAGACATGGTAGTCACTGTTGTAATCATTGGCTGAATTCTATGAATAAATGGTATCCACTGCAGTAATCATTATATGACGGCTATGATGACATGGGATCCACTACTGTATGATGGCTATGAGGAGATGGTATATCCTCCTGTAATCAGAACACAGTTATGATGGAGTACATCATTGTCATTTAATCACAGTAGAGGATTGTGCAGGCTTGCAGTAGCCTACTGTTGTAACTGGAAGGAAGGTATACAAGATATAGTGTACAGTCATGTAACTGTGGACATGGGCAGTCAACACTAAATGTAATCTTGGGTGTTAACTAGTACTTTTACGGTATTACATTGGGTTGAAATGTCTAGGCTTAAAATGACCTCTGGGTCAATAGCCTGGTAATCTCCTGTGATGCTATGATCCTATGAAAAGTAATGACAGGCATGCAATATGCTGATTTAATCACCGTATGGAGTTTTCAAGATATGACCAGTTCGACTATAATGCTGGTACAGGGTTATGAAAGCAAGTATACAGGACTACAATCATATCAAGGGGTCAAGAAGTCATGAAGTATATTATTGTAACCTGAGTATAATGTTAATATTGTTAAAAAAAAAAACACATGACTGGTATTGATGTAGTCATAGTGCAGAGATATAAGGGACAGATGCAGTGCTGTAATCATGCTGTAATGTGCCTAAAGGCATGGAATGTATTACTACATTCATGGTACAGGGTCAATGCATGGAGTACCTTACTGTATTCAGGGTAAAGAGATGAGATATGGGTATGGCCCAGAGGTCCTACTCCATTACCCTGCCTATTAGCCCATTTGATCATGATCTGTCTCTGTTCAGAGTAGCTAAGTAATGGAGTGCACTGCGGTGTGTGTGTGTGTGTGTGTGTGTGTGTGTGTGTGTGTGTGTGCATGTAGCTGCTTATCTGTAAATCATATTGCTATAATCTGTCTATTTATCTATCTCTCTATCTATACGGAATGTTCTACTTCGATTTGCTGAAGAAAATTATAGCAAATCACTTGATGCACATGTAATATTTCTAAAATGTAAAAACATTAACAGGTACATGACTAAATGTATGGAAATATAATACAAAAGTGAAAGCTAAACTACTGAGATACTGAAAATACTTCTATGCATGGAAAAGTCCTCCTGCACTCCCTATGTGCGGCCATATACCCATTCCGACTATGAAGTGGTGCCACCTCAAATTAGGGGCAAGATCCACTATGGTCAAAAACTGCATATGGCCCCTCTTCAGAATTGCAGTGACCTCAGAATCAGAGCAAATAAAAAAGTTGAGGGATCAGACCCCAATCATAGCAGGGAATGAAGCCTACTTGATTAAACTGTTGTAAGTGTGATGTAGTGTTAGAAATGCAATACATTAGGCTGACATCCCTAGCCTTGCTCCTACTTCTAACCCTTCACTTTAAATCACTGAAAGCCCTTTCCCCATGAGTACCACTAAACAAGACACACAGACACAAACGTTTTACATGTACCACTACCACAGCATAACACAAAACATAACCACTTTCTAACCCTAGCACATGAACACTCACACTAACCAGCATAAAACTATCCTGCACATCTTCACAAGCATAGCCTTTTTAAACATTCATTTTCCTACACATTCCTAGTTATCTACAATATATAACATTTTAATATAAACACAGTATAATCACACATATGAACATATATTTGTATGTATACTCTTTTTTGCACCCACACAAACTGTTCTAAAAAAGAATATTCTACCTTTTTGATTATACAAACCTATATATTTTTTCACAGAGTGATGGAGAACCAAATGAAAGAATACTGTGACCCAAAATGTGTAAACAGCTGCAGAAGCAATGTTTATAGCAGTTTTATAAATAATTTCTTTAAAGGAAGGTGTTTTTGTTAAGTTGCATACCTAATGTGCTAGTCAGAAAAGGGTTGGTAAATGAGCTATTAAAAATAATATAAAAAGACGGCTGAAATAAGTCTAGTCAAAGAGCATTTGCCCAATGTGGAAAAAGACATGGTAGCCAGAGTGGCAGCTGTGGTAGAGTGTACCATCCACAATAAAGGAAGACATTAAAGAAGAAGATGGAAATTATTCCTGCTAGTGGAACCCAGACAGAGCTACTAAAAAAGAGACCGTTTCTCAGCTGTAGAAGAATGAGTTTTTTAATGCCAAAATTCTGAGGCCTATCATAGTCAGTATGAGTGTAATTTCCCTAAAATGAGAGAGGGTGTCATATGGTATGCTGGGATTTTTTTTTTTGAGTGCACCAGTATTATATATCCATAAGCCAAGATGACAACACTAGAGCAGTTGTGGTGGCTAAATTGATGGCAACCCCAAGAACAGTGACATCATTAAAGCAACAATGCATGCATTACCACATTTGAGTGGTATGTCCAGTAGGAGAGATAGGATCATGCTGATTGGTTCATAATTTTATATACATAGCTAACCAGAGGACCACAGAGAGCCTTCATGTACAAAGAGGGGGCTAATTACCAGAGCAATGAAAAAGTCAGAAAAGCTTTGCCAGAGCTGTTGTAAACTCAGACAAACAAATTATTTTTTTTTTCATAACTGGACATTTTCTCATAATAAAACAGTGCAGTAACAATTCATCATCATCATCTTCTTTCGGCTGTTCCTGTTAGGGGTGGCCACAGTGAATCATCTGTTTCCATTTCTTCCTGTCCTCTGCATCTTGCTCTTTCACACCAACCGCCTGCATGTCCTCTCTCACCACATCCATAAACCTTATCTTAGGCCTTCCTCTTTTCCTCTTACCTGGCAGCTCCATCCTTAGCATCCTTTTCCCAATATACCCAGCATCCCTCTTCAGCACATGTCCAAACCAATGCAATCTCATCTCTCTTGCTTTGTCTCCAAACTGTCCAACCTGAGCTGACCCTCTAATATACTGATTCCTAATCCTGTCCATCCTAGTCACACCCAGTGCAAATCTTAACATCTTTAACTCTGCCACATCCAGCTCTGACTCCTGCCTTTTTGTCAATGCCACCGTCTCCAACATAGCTGGTCTCACTACCCTCTTGTAGACCTTTCCTTTCACTCTTACTGGTACCTGTCTGTCACAAATCACTCCTGACACTCTTCTCCGCCCATTCCACCCTGCCTGTACTCTCTTCTTCACCTCTCTTCCACACTCACCATTACTCTGAACTGTTGATCCCAAGTACTTAAACTCATCCACCTTTACCAACTCTACTCCCTGCATCCTCACCATTCCTCTACCCTCCCTCACATTTACACACATATATTCTGTTTTAGCCCTCCTGACCTTCATTCCTCTCCTCTCTAAAGCATATGTCTACCTCTCCAGGGTCTCCTCAACCTGGTCCCTACTCTCACTACAGATCACAATGTCATCTGCAAACATCATAGTCCACGGGGCCTCCTGTCTCATCTCATCTGTCAACCTGTCCATCACCACTGCAAATAAGAAAGGGCGCGAGCTGATCCTTGATGTAATCCCACCACCACCTTAAACATATCTGTCACTCCCACCACAGTCCTCACCAATGTCACACTACCTTCGTACATATCCTGTACCACTCTTACATACTTCTCTGCCACTCCCGACTTCCTCATGCAATACCACAACTTCTCTCTATGCACCCTTGTCATATGCTTTCTCTAAGTCCACAAAGACACAATGCAACTCCTTCTGACCTTCTCTGTATTTCTCCAACAACACTCTCAGAGCAAACATTGCATCTCTAGTGCTCTTTCCTGGCATGAAACCATACTGCTGATCACTAATCATCACCTCCCTTCTTAACCTAGCTTCCACTACTTTTTCCCATAACTTCAAGCTGTGACTGATCAATTTTATCCCTCTGTAGTTACTGCGGCTCTGCACATCACCCTTATTCTTAAAGATAGGTACCAAAACATTTTTTCTCCACTCCTCAGGCATCCTCTGACTTTCCAAAATTTCATTAAACAATCTGGTTAAAAATTCCACTGCCATTTCTCCTAAGCACCTCCATGCTTCCACTGGTATGTCATCTGGGACAACAGCCTTTCTATTCTTCATCCTCTTCATAGCTGTCCTTACTTCCTCCTTGCTAATCTGTTTCACTTTCTGATTCACTATCCCCACATCATCCAACCTTCTCTCTCTCTCTCTCATTGTCTTCATTCATCAGCCCCTCAAAGTACTCTTTCCATCTACTCAACACACTCTCCTCGCTTGTGAGTATGTTTCCTTCACTATCCTTTATCACCTTACCTGCTGCACATCTTTCCCAGCTCTGTCCCTCTGTCTAGCCAATTGGTACAGGTCCTTTTCTCCCTCTTTAGTGTCTAATCTCTCATACAACTCTCCATATGCCTTATCCTTAGCCTTTGCCACCTCTCTCTTTGCCATGCGCCTCATCTCCTTATACTCATGTCTACTTTCTTCATCTCTTTGACAATCCCACTTCTTCTTCGCCAACCTCTTCCTCTGTATACTCTCCTGTACTTCCTCATTCCACCACCAGGTCTCCTTGTCCTCCATCCTCTGTCCAGATGTCACACCAAGCACCTTTCTAGCAGTCTCCCTTACTAGCTCTGTCCCTCTGTCTAGCCAATCGGTACAGGTCCTTTTCTCCCTCTTTAGTGTCCAATCTGTCATACAACTCTCCATATGCCTTATCCTTAACCTTTGCCACCTCTCTCTTTGCCATGTGCCTCATCTCCTTATACTCATGTCTACTTTCTTCATCTCTTTGACAATCCCACTTCTTCTTCGCCAACCTCTTCCTCTGTATACTCTCCTGTACATCCTCATTCCACCACCAGGTCTCCTTGTCCTCCTTCCTCTGTCCAGATGTCACACCAAGCACCTTTCTAGCAGTCTCCCTTACTAGCTCTGCTGTAGTTACCCAGCTATTCAGTAACTCTTCACTGCCTCCCAGTGCCTGTCTTAACTCTTCCCTGAACTCCACCTCACAATCACCCTTTTTTAACTTCCACCATTTAATCCTTGGCACTGCTTTCACACTCCTCCTCCTCTTCTTGACCACCAACGTCATCCTACAGACCACCATTCTATGCTGCTTAACTACACTTTCCCCTGTCACCACTTTACAGTCTCCAATCTCCTTCAGACTGGCCCTCCTACATAGGATATAATCCACCTGTGTGCATCTTCCTGCTCTCTTGTACATCACCCTGTGCTCCTCCCTCTTCTTAAAATACATATTCACCACAGCCATGTCCATCCTTTTCACAAACTCCACAATCATCTGACCTTCTGCATTCCTCTCCTTAACACCATACCTACCCATCACTTCCTCATCTCCTCTGTTCATTTCACCAACATGCCCATTGAAGTCCGCTCCAATCACTAGTCTCTCTCACCCTTGGATACACTCATCACCACTTAATCCAACTCACTCCAAAATTTTTCTTTCTCATCCATCGCACACCCAACTTGTGGAGCATATGCACTAACAACATTCATCATTACACCATCAATTTTAAGCTTCATAAATATCACTCTATCAGACACTCTCTTCACCTCCAAAACACTCTTAGCATACTGTTCCTTCAGGATAACCCCTACCCCATTTCTCCTGCCATCCACAACATGATAGAACAATTTGAACCCGCCTCCTATACACCCGGCCTTACTTCCCTTCCATCTGGTCTCTTGCACGCACACTATATCAACCTTCCTTCGCCCCATCATATCAGCTAGCTCTCTCCCTATACCAGTCATACTGCCAACATTCAAAGTTCCTACCCTCACTACTACACTCCTAACCTTCCTCCTCTCTTCCTTCCTTCGGGCATGCCTTCCCCCTCCTCTCAACTTAAATCATATTATTAATTTATGGTTAGATTCACTGATGCAACATAGTAAGAAAAATTATAGAAATAATACCAACTGACAAATACAAAATATCTTTACTTACTGCTTTAAGAAAATGGGTGAGCCAAATTGCCCCTAGAGCCTCTGAAAGATTTTATGCTTTTAGAAGGATTATTTTGCCTTGAAGTCATGCACAAACCTAAGATCTCTAGACTTTTTGTGAAATGAGTGTCAAATACTGGCAACAAGCAAAACATAACAACTGAGGGCATACATGTAAAAAATGGGTACATAGCTAGATTTTGTACTAAAGATAGCAACCCTTTAAAAGTGTAAAAACTACAACCTTTAAAAAGTATGTTTTCAGTGATGTTATGTTATTGGAATGTGATAAATGATGTATTTATTTATCTGTCATTTGTTAATTGGGTTAGTATCACTAAGCTAATAGCATATTTTCAGGGGAGATCCTAGGTGGTATTTATACTGCTAGGGAAAATTTGACCAGGGCATCACAGAACTTGGCCTACTCTTTCAGATAGGTGCCATGGGATATTTTACATCCACCTGAGCTAACACTAACTAAAGCAGATGGGGCATCGGTTTAACATTTCATCCAGAAGACAACATACTCAGGAGTGCAGTACACCCCTTATGCTGCACTGCAGTTTCTCCAGTCTATCTACCTGATATGGGAATAGAACCCATAGTCTTCAGTAACAAAGGCAAGTTTGCTGCCTGTTGCACCACTGATACCACTGACATCTTCTAAAGATGTTGCAAATGCATTCAGTTACTAAACAATTGTCAAATAAGTGCTGTCTCATAACTAACACCAGAAAACTCTTAGATTCAGATAGTAAAATAATACATAAAAAGGCAGCATGTATGTAGGAACAAAATTATTATTAACAAAGTCACCAAAAAAAAACGGCAGTTCAGCAGCTGAAAAGTGTGTACGAAAGCCAGTGGAACAAATGAAACAAATGCCTTCAAAAACCAACGATATCCACAGCCAAACTCTCAGAAGTTGAATAAACTTTTTTGAAAGCCAGTGGAACAGATAAAACAAATAAAACAAATGTCTTCAAAAACCAACGAAATCCTCAGCCAAACTGTAATTTTATTAAACAAAACACAGAATAATCCAAAAGGTTAAGCGCTTTCACTTGCTAAATGGCAAGCTTCTTCAGAACAAGTTGAAACAAACCTCTCAGCACTTAAATAAACTTTTTGGCACCAAAATTCAAAATACACAATGCTTCATATTAAAGGTATATGACACCTAAAAATACACATAGTGCAAAACCTATTATTATAAAAATCCTATCTATGCTAATCACAATGTGAACAAATACAATGTATAATATATAGTATAAAATATAAATCTAAACCTTAAAAATATTTTAGTATTAAATATTTATATGTGTAATGCCATATATAGTGGCATACGCAACAGTTAATTTGTGATTATAAGACACAAATAGGTATACCAAATTTTATATTCATTCATATTTATATTCATATACATTCACATCATATTGATGGCACAATTTTGTTACAATATTTTTATAGACAGGTAGATTTAGGACAAGATATATATTTTGGTCATTGTATATTGTATTGTTGTTTAGATTCTTATAGTTTTTATAGGACAGTTTGGACGGATATGTAATAATTTGTTCTGTATTACCCAGGCATTACACATATAAATATTTAACACTAAAATATTTTTAAGGTTTAGATTTATATTTTATACTATATATATTACACATTGTATTTGTTCACATTGTGATTAGCATAGATAGGATTTTTATAATAATAGGTTTTGCACTATGTGTATTTTTAGGTGTCATATACCTTTAATACGAAGCACTGTGTATTTTGAATTTTGGCGCCAAAAGGTTTATTTAAGTGCTGAGAGGTTTGTTTCAACTTGTTCTGAAGAAGCATGCCATTTAGCAAGTGAAGGCGCTTAACCTTTTGGATTATTCTGTGTTTCATTTAATAAAATTACAGTTTGGCTGAGGATTCCGTTGGTTTTTGAAGACATTTATTTTATTTGTTTTATCTGTTCCACTGGCTTTCAAAAAAGTTTATTCAACTGCTGAGAGTTTGGCTGTGGATATCGCTGGTTTTTGAAGGCATTTGTTTCATTTGTTCCACTGGTATTCGTACACACTTTTCAGCTGCTGAATTGCCGTTTTTTTTTTTGGTGAGTTTCGTCTCAAGACACTGGGACTGTCAACGTACTATGTTTTATTCTGTTCAGTAGTTGCTTGGAACGTTGTTTGTGCTGGTTCCTTCATTATTAACAAAGTAGTAGATATATTATGGATTGATGATACTAAGGTCAGGTGAGGCTATTTAAAACTGCCTCAACATGCCAACAGTATAAACAACATTTTCAGTGCTTTCAAAGTGGTAAACTAATGGACAGTTAGTGAAAGCTATGGTAATCCTGAAACATGAAGATAACTGAAACTGCTACACACTTTTGACACAGTATTAAACTCACATAATGAAGACGTAGAGCTTTTGTAAATTCACAGAGCCTTTTTATGTATATTCTGAATGAAAGGTCATTCCAGAACCTCTGAAATATGTCACATGATCAAGTTTTTTAGTAGCAGTTAATTTTTGGTATTTTAGCATGTGTGTTGTTAAAGACCTCAAATTTCTAGCAGATTAATGCAAAATAAATAAATTTGATAGCTCATGACATGCATTATTATGCAGTAATATGTGTGAAAAAGGGCGTTGATGGTTCATTATTGTTTTTTGAACTCATCCATTTTAACTGGCTTATTGCATCACTGTGGTGTGTGATAGCAAAGCTGCTACATATCTTGATATCTTACCAAGGTTACCTAAAATCAATATTCCATGTAGCAGTTTGAGAAAAAAAGATTACTACTGCATTTGAACACACTGTTTCAAAAATAAAATGGGACAATACTCTATACAAGGGTCCAGAATTTGTAGGTATTTTCTTAACTATAATGTATACATGGTCAATTAATTTTTTTGCAGACATTTCAGAAGTTTTATTGGCTATGACAGTTCTCATGTTGCTGATTTACACATTTTGGAGATTTCTTGCACATTTTCTTTAGGCTGATTGGGAAAAACATTATTTTGATTTTTTTTCTAAATAACTGTATAAAATCGGTCTGCATATTCTTTTCCAGAGTTGTTTTGTTGCATGAGCTGTGAGAACTGCCATCAATATATAATGTATCAAATGTGATCTCCCTGTGTACTGAGTCATATGGTTTGTAATTACAACAAACAACATGAGTCTGGTTATAGAAACCTGTCATACACCTGCATTTACAGAGAGGTATGTCTAGACAATATCCTAACATGTGATTCATTGCCCATAATGAGAGAGATGGCTATTACATCAGTTCAGTACACACTGACTTCAAATGACCTTTACAACATACCATGAGTAGCTTATGAAGAAATGCAGTAATAAAAAAGAGAAAAAAATATCTCCTGTATGCTGTGTCTTTCGGCTTATCCCGGTCAGGGGTCGCCACAGTGGAACTCTGGTCCGCTAATGTTTGATAGTGGATTTTTACTTGCCGAGTTACCAGCCCTGATGCAAAACCTTCAACGAAGGCACGCCCATTCACGCATGCCTCCACACAGAAGATGCTCTAGCTGACAATCGAACGCGACAATGTCTTGCTGTGAGGCGACAACGCTACAGCAGCACCACTACTGGAAATATCTCCTGTATATTGTCCTTTATTTCACCTTAACAGAAATTATGTCTACAAGCTTACCCTTAAATTCGTATTAACTGCATGCTATATTATTTTCAAACAAAGAGCAATTCTTTGCTGTACGGCTTTGCCAAGAAACTTAGCTAATAGATTACAAGTACTTACAGGTCACTAAGTTTCAGGTTTTTGTTTATCACCTAGTTTTAGTTGTGGAATAATATTAGTCTGTAACAGGTTTTCTTACATCAGATCCAAATAAGTTATCTAAATGTGCAGAGCGATGATTTTTCACTTTGAAAGAATCTTCCTATTTTGATTACTGCTAGGACAGATTTGAATCAAAGTAGTGTGGTCAGTTCTAAGGTTTTAATAAAGAATACTGTAATGCATGTTTTTGTTGAATGTTCTTTGATTCCACAGAAAAAGTCCTTGTGTTTATTAGCTGTCTTCAAATAAGAAATAAGAGATGAGAGATGAGAGAAAATGGATCTTCCTTTCAAGGGATTGGTCAGTGAACAATGAACCAACTACAAGCCTGAAATCTATATACAGACTCATGCAAGTATATTGCTAACACTCCCAGCAAGCACCATAATACTCATGCAAAACTTTAAACTTGTATTGAGATGGGAATCAATATCTCTGAGCAGTGCAGGTTTATTTGGATGTGATCAGAGAGCTCTGTAGTACACAACATTTCTTCTTGTGGTTCCCTCTCTGAGCCAGTGGCATGACAGTACCATCTCATTATGTAGTTTCAGAGAATGCAGATGTTTCATTTAGAATGGCACATAGTAACATAAACATCAGAATGTACCAACATTAAACTGTGTAGCCTTGCAGTCTGAAAAACTGTTTTCTATTGCATGAAAGCTCACAGGTCTTTTAACCTATATATTTTCAATTGGCAATAAAACACTAAAAAAGTAAAATTAAAAAGTCATGGGTATTCAAAAGGCATGTAGCTGAAATACTGGTATGTCCTTAAAGCAATTTGTTCAGTCTCCAACGTGCATTGCAGCATTTAATGAGTTAAGTGCCATGATTTACTTGTATTACTTCCATTGCTTATTTATTTGAGCCATTTTTAATAAAAAGCATCATAAACCTTTTTTATTAAATGATGGCCTATAAAAATTTAATGTAGCTCTCAGTGACATCAACTGAGAAATAACGTGAGATGTGTCCATAGACTTTAATGGACACATCTTTGTGCATCTGAGACGATGCGTCCATTAAAGTCTATGGACACACTGCATACTTTACCTAAGTTAACATCATTGAGATTAAAGTTTACAGCTTAGCCTCAGTTACAAACTCATGAGGAAAGTGTCATTTTTAAAAATCCTTTATCAAGAAAGGAGCAGCCAAAAATTATCACCCATGGAGCAAAAATGCTGTTTGGCACATCGTGCACCACGTACTTTGTTGGCAAGGTGCATTTATTTTTATGAACAAATCCCTTTAAGAGGTCATTTTCATATATTAAAAGAAAACTATCTTCAAACGTCCAGGCTACAATAGAAACCTTTATTGTAAAATAGTTTACAGCATCTGTCCATCGATTATCTAATGGACTTCTTCAGAACTAACAAACACAAAAACTTCCCTTCCTTTTAAAATTTCTACCAATGAGGTCATACACTGCCTTAAAGTTACAGCTTATCTTGAAACAATTTTATAAAATGTTGCCAAAACTATAATTCCCTAAAAGAATAAATAAAACATTTAAGAATAAATGTAACCATTGTTCAAATAACACAACCACCAGTCTACTAAACATAATTTAACAATTTAAGAAAAAACCTTGGTGATATATTCTGTATCAAATATTAGTCTAAAACCACATTGTGGCGAAAACTGTAAAAATAATTGTTTAAATTAAAAATTTAAAATGTTTGATTATAAATAACATACAAATAAATATATTTCCTTGTATTTTAAGCTCCCAAGTTAAACACAAATTTAAAAAAATAAATAAATTGAGATGATTGTCACTGTGGAAAGTGTCACCCCAACCCCATGTCCAAAATGGGAAAAAGGGGTTGAGGATGGATGGATGAAATGTAAATATATATATATATATATATATATATATATATATATATATATATATATATATAAATATATTTAAATACATTATCATGTAAATATCTAAGATATACTCTTAAATTAATAAATTAATTAACTGATATAATACCTCATATTTGATCACACATTATCTTCCTAATATTTTAAAGCTCCATATTTCTAAGTTTAAAAACACTGGCAATGGGAACATTTTCATTACGATCAGGATGGTCTTGTGATTTCAACAAAGGTTGCCACATCAGTTCCCACTTTTCAAGTATGGTTTCCCATGGGCCACCTCTAAGGTTCAGTGCCACTTTTTTCAAAATGCCAAACTTAAACATTTTATGGTCCCTGGAAATAGTCATATGTTTATGTAAGGTGTTATTCATATTCTGCGCTCATAAATATGTCTATTCAAGGACCTTTCTGTTTTTCCTATATGAAATGCTTGACGGGGGTCACAAATAGCAATATAAAGAACTCCTGACATGTGACAGTTGCAGGAATCAACTAGACATACTTTGATACTTGATTTGCCTAATGTAACAAATTGCCCTTCCAAAATGTATGAGCATTACCTACATCACCCACATTTTGTCATGCCTCCCTTTTGCATATTTTTCCAGGGTTGTGGGTTTTCAATATAATTTTTTTAAATGTTTTCCTCTTTTATACACAAAATTTGGAGATAAGTCTGTAAATATTTGATGCACTGCCTTCAGAGTACGCCACTGACCAATACCTGGAGACTATTTTCTTTACTTGATAATTTAAAGGGTGGTAACCCAAGACCAAGCTTTTAGTATAACTGGAACTTGTGAGACTATCCTTAGCAGTCATAGGCTGGCCTAAAATAGGATTAAATCTCTCATGAGTTAACCTAATAACGTCATCTTGAATCTTTTCAATAAACTCATTTGGGTAACCCCCAACCATAAACATGTATGTTAGAGCATCTAAGCAGGGCTTCAGAAAAACTATCTATATAACCAACAATGGTATACAGTCAAATAAATTGACCACATCCATGCAGACAAAAAATGCACTTTGATCATATTTTTCTGGGGTAAATGTTCATATACACCAATGGCTTCTACTACAGGAGGCTTAATCTGTTTCATAGTGAAGACTCTAGGTTTCCTGGATATTTCTTGACATTTTTATTAAATGGTTTGCCTGTGTGACCTTTTTATCCCCTGGTCTCAATGGTAAAAGTGGATACAGAATTTCTATTTGAAGTTTAAATAGTTAATTTTACTCTGTAAATTATTAAATTGTAGTTTTAATTTTACCATTTCATCTAATCTGATAAATCACAATGTGGCCTAAATCCCAGGAGAACATTCTAAGGTCCCAGCTCCCTTTCTGTGGAGAATATCAGGTCTTGAAAAATGGTCCTTCTTCCTGATCTGCATGCTTCCTCATCCATTTGGTCTTTCCTTAGCAGTTCCCCCTTCCCACCATTCATCAGAGGTAACTGCAAGACCACATCCTATCCTCTGATTTATTCTGTCTCTAATAAAATCAATCAATCTATCTATCTATCTAGTTGTTCACCTATCTCTCTATCTCATCATACTGTTCAACCTCTAAGTGCAAGAAATCTGAAAAAAGCCAAAAATAATGGTTGCATAAAAGCCCAAAATCAGGGACAGATTTTAAATATTGTTTTTATAAATTTAGAACGTTACTAGAATAACAGATTTTGCATTAACATGCATTTCTCAGAGAATTAGTAGACTTCTTTGTCTTGCAAGCCTCATTCCTCATACCTCTCTCTTCTTCTCAACAGTGAAGGCTTCTTCTAAGTATATTTGGTGTATTGTACATATATCATATTGAATATTATTTTGATTGTACAGTTTAAGGTGTTCTCATCTCTGTACGCATATGTAGTGTGTATAGTGTACTACTTTTCACCCTGCTTTTAATTGTACATTTCTAAAGTGTTGTTATCCTAATTTTATGTGAAGTAAATATATTGTTATTCTTCTGTACTTGTGAAATTGTATATGTTATATGTGGAGCTTTTCTCCCCGGGCCTCCAGTGAAAAAGGACTTGTGTCCAGTAGGACTTTCCTAGTAACCAAATGTAAATAAATAAATAAGAAGCCTGTATCTCAAATATATATAATTATTTAACAACTTCAGTCCTCAATGATTTCCCAGAAGACCACACATTTTATATGAGAGAGATCAAAATATATGAAACAAACATCTGAACATTCTGCAAAAATCTGGACAATTGAGAGGCATGCTCTATCTACTTATTTATCTATCTGTCTCTATTTCCTCTAGATGTATAAGCATTACATTTTGCAGTCTCTATCTTTTCAATGATTAGCATTTTTGATGAAAATCCCAAAGCTGTCCCTCTTACTATTTCTGTGATATTGGAATTTGAAGGATCTGTCATGTTACCTCATTACAATCTGAGAAAATTTCAGAAGATGTGCTAATAAGAATCATACAGTAGTGAGATAGGTAGTATCGCTGCCTCAGAATACTTGGTCCACATGGGGTACTGTAAGGGGATCCATTTAAACCCCAAATTCCAAACTGGATATCTTCCAAACTGGACATAGATCTGCATGCTGAGTATAAGTGAATGAGTATGTCTATGCATCCCATGATGGGCTACCACCCCCTCCAGTATTAGCCTCTCTGCCTTGTGTCCACTAAGTGCCCGGATGGCCTCTAGCTACCTGTGACTGATTTAGCATACAATGGGTAATTGGTCAGTGAATAAATGTTCTTGATGAAGCAGGTACCATAGAGGGTCTTGCATTTTAGAAACAGAATGAGCATCATCACTACCTTTCCCTTCTCTTACACCCTGCCACATACAATAGCACCAAGTATGTTATAACATATATAAAATAAAAATAACAAATTATCTTTGCTAAATTATACATTAGTGTGGTTCACTGAAATTAATATAATAGCATTCTACCTTCCCTCTACATTTCCTGAAATTTCATTTGGGTGAAAATCCAGAGAAGTCTTTGATAAAATAGCAGTGCTTCCCAGTTTTCAGAGCTTTTTTGTTTATTTATACAGTATTAACATGCCATTTTGAACCCATCATGATGACTAAAAATGTCACCACCTGTCATGACTTTCAGAAGTCTTCTTATGTCAGATAAATCTGGATTAATAAATAAACAGTGTATGCCAAAGCAAGGGTATAAAACTGTATCAGATGAAGACATTCTTGCATGTGTAAAGAAAAGTCATAAACTGGTTGTAGTTTGTTTTGATAAGAACATCATGAAATGTTTCATAGAAGAAGGCATGAGTGTTTTAGAATTAGTTTTAGATGGACACATAACCTGATCCATATGAAATTAATAGGCTATGTGGATCATATAGAAAAAAAAACTTTAGGCATGGTTAATACATGATTTAAACCACAGTTTCTTTGAATTACCTTGAATTCTCATTCACACTGCAATTATAGCCTAAATCATGGAAACAGGAAAGCAATACTGTCATTTTCGTTAAGAAATGGCATTTTTGGGATACCTTTTTTTCCAGCTTGTAAGCCGCAGTAATCAACACCGAAATAGAACAAGTCACCCACACCAAGTTACTGGGTGTCTTCTTAGATGGGAAACACATTTGACCATATGGAACAACATTCCCTTCACCATAAGAAAATAAACAACCTCCACATTTTCAATACCAACCTCAAACCATGTCTAAATCATATTAGAATCTGCAAATGTTCTAAATCTTCAGGATAGAAATGCCCAACTACTCAAGATTTCCTCTTCTTTCTTATTAAACTAATTCTTCACAACTGGCTTATGTCATACTCAAGTGAGTTTATTACACTCCTTCCATGAAAAAGGCATGCTTTATTATCTTCTTACCAGCTTACATATCCCCATAAATTTTGATGGATGTTACACTATTTTAGTCCAAAAATTGTGAAATTCTCTTCAGCTTAGTGATCCTGTTGCAAATATATTTTTAACTTCCTGCTTCAATGAAGTTCTGTAAAGTGTACCAGTCTCACTTATTAGATCTTACTACAACTTATATAAAGTTGTGCAATATTTCCTTTTTATTCCATTATTTTTATATCTAGAGCTTATTTAAAGTTTATAAAATTGTACATCTGATATTTTTTTGGAAATGTATTCTCTAAGGCCTCTGCTGAAAAGGGGCAATCTATGGAGTCTCATTGTAAGGAGCCACTCTTGAGATTTTAAGTATTTTCTTCAGATTATTTTGCTAAGTTTTTCTGCATAGTTGCCTACTTTGAGCATTTTCTGGCTTGTTAAACTTGATTTCTGCATTGGTAACTGTATTTAGAACACAACCTAGAGCTGTTTACTGAATTTCCTGTTTGCACTTATTCATTTTTTTCTTAAAACTTGTATTTTATCTGTCTCTGGCCTAGCACTCAAGTGTGGGGTCATTTACTGCACTGTTATAACTTGTTGATACTTGTGAACCACTGCTATCTTTAAAAAAAAAAAATCTTACTTTTTCCCCACTTTTCTGTGATTTAAAAAAGTTCAGTAACAGGCTTGCTGTTCTGAACTGTTTGCAAGTTTCTTGGAGGCCATTTTTTGCTTGGGCTAAAGGGAAGTCTCTCTGTTCACCAGTGGCAGTGATAAACATTGAGCAGCCTGCCTGCCCCTGTGGGAGTGGTTACTGCCTTGAAACTGTAGTTTTATTGGCCATTTTGGGTCATTTCCAAACTCCTTGAGCTTCCCCTCTTAAAACCTGATTGCCTCATGGTTTTGGCATCATTTCAGACTTGTTGGCTGTTGGTGAAGCACCCACCAAGAGGAGAAAATGCTGAGAGAAGAAAGGAGCCACTTTTGAGATTTTAAGTATTTTCTTCAGATTATTTTGCTAAGTTTTTCTGCATAGCCACCTACTTTGAGCATTTTCTGGCTTGTTAAACTTGATTTCTGCATTGGTAACTGTATTTAGAACACAACCTAGAGCTGTTTACTGAATTTCCTGTTTGCACTTATTTTTAAAATCGTTTTTTTCTTAAAACTTGCATTTTATCTGTCTCTGGCCTAGCACTCAAGTGTGGGGTCATTTACTGCACTGTTATAACTTGTTGATACTTGTGAACCTCTGCTATCTTTAAAAAAATCTTACTTTTTTCCCCACTTTTCTGAGATTTAAAAAAGTTCAGTTACAGGCTTGCTGTTCTGAACTGTTTGTAAGTTTCTTGGAGGCCATTTTTTGCTTGGGCTAAAGGGAAGTCTCTCTGTTCATCAGTGGCAGTGATAAACATTGAGCAGCCTGCCTGCCCCTGTGGGAGTGGTTACTGCCTTGAAACTGTAGTTTTATTGGCCATTTTGGGTCAATTCCAAACTCCTTGAGCTTCCTCTCTTAAAACCCTCTTTTGCGTGGTTTTGCACATTTTTGTGCATAGCACAACGGGCAGCGCTGCCTAATTGGGTTTAAACTATGCCTGGCTACACAAAGTCTGCTCTTCACTTTTTCCCTTAGAACTGCTCTATCTCTCAAATTAAACACCATATTCTCATCCTAAGGCCCTTCACTGGTCCAAATAAGTAATCTTACAAGTTAGCACTATTAAACCATAAGCACTACTTACTCTTATACTCTCTACGATTACCTTGTCCCCTTTGGACCATCTTAATTCAGTTCCCTATATTACTCTAGCATGTCCAAAGGTCAGTAAATGGTTTCCTCTTCAGCCCAGCTGGTGAATCTGGGAATTTTGAGGCAATGTTACAACTGTCTCATGTACAGGGACAACCCTCTCCTCCTCCAAATAGGTTCAAATATATGTGAGAGATGCAACCATATATCCAAACTGGAGGCTGAGCTCTCTCATCTCAAAACTGGTATAACCAGTCAGGAGGAGAAGGTAACCTCACACAACACAATTCCAGTATCACATAGTCCCACCACATCAGCGAACCAAACACATAAATACCCTAAAACATACTCAGAGGCTCTTAATAAAAATCTAACTAAGCAACAGAGACCTCCAAAGCAGACATCCAAGCAAACGCCACCCCAAAACAAAACACGCACAACACATAGCCCACAAAGTCAGTGTGCCAAGCAGCCACAGCCCTTAAGGCTGAATAATGCACCCAATACTCTTGTAATAGGTGACTCTATTGTCAGACAAACTGACGTCCCACTCACCAGGCTGAACAAGGAGAAGGTCACAGTGAGCTGCCTGTCAGGCGCTAGGATCCGCCACATAACACAAGCACTCAGGTCACTCCAAAGCAAATACAAATATGACTCAGTCATTGTACATGCTGGTGTGAATGACCTGAGACGTACCTCCCTGGACTGCATGAAAAGAGACATAGAGAAGCTCTCTGATCATGTAGCCCAGGCCGGTATGACCCTGACCTTGAGCAGCATCTTACCCTCACCTAGAATGATGCCACAGTACAAAGACAAAATGATCGATTTTAACAACTGGCTAAAATTTTGGTGTCATTCAAAGGGGATCCAGTGTCTATCAGCCTGGGATGACATGCTCGACAAGCCACATTGCTTCGCTAGGGACGGCTTGCACCTGTCACCACTGGGCTTTCGGATACTGGCAAAGGCTCTGGCCACCCCCATAGTGCCTTTTTTAGGCAAGGCTCAAAAGTCAAACCCACCTCCATAGACAGCACAAGGTACAAGAAACTAAGGGTAATGCTGCTAAATGCCAGAAGTCTTAACCTCAAGATGCACGCACTCGAAGCTCTCCTCAGTATGGAGAACATTGATATCTGTGCAGTGACAGAAACCTGATTCAAGGCTCCAGGGAGCACCCCAGCACTACCAGGTTATACCTCATATCATGCTTTTCGGCCCCAAAACCCAGACCGAACCACAAAAGGAGGGGGAGTTTCCATATTTATCAAGGATATCCACACCTCCAGGTTAGTGGCATTGCATGAAGTATCGGAGACCATCCATGTGCAACTAACAGTGGGCAAAACTGCTTTTCAGTTTATAGCATCCTACAGACCACCCTCTCAAAGTCAGGAATCCCACTCGGCTTTCCTGAAAACATTGGAGAACATGAAGATCTCTCCGAACACCATTATATTGGGTGACTTCAACTACCCAAACATAGACTGGGAGCACTACTCTAGCCCCAGCACCTTAGCCCAAAGGTTCCTGGAAATTATAAACTCAAATGCTATGGAACAACTAGTCACCACTCCCACAAGAGGGGATAACATACTAGACCTGATCATTACCAACATGGGGACTCTATGCTCCATACCAGAAGTATATCCTTCATTGGTAAGATCAGACCATAAATTAAGTTCACTGGATATCCACATACCGACCCCACCCCCAGCCCAGAAAACCACAGTGATAAACTTCTCAAAAGCGAACTTCTCACTTCTCAAAACCGAAGTGAAATCTTTCAAGGCCCCAGGGCCAGTGGAAACTACGGCCCAAACTGCAGAATCCTATATAAACGCATTCTACGGACATCTCCAGGAATGCATGGATCAAGCTATCCCAAACAAAACCAAGACCCAATCATCCAAAGGCAGGCATCCAGTCTGGTGGACCCCAGCCATAAATAGACTGTACAACAGAAGGAGGAAGATACTACATGATAGAGCAAAATCCCTAATAGGGAAGGCATCTCTGATCAGTACTAGCAAAAATTACGATCCCTCATAAAATCCTCCAAGGCCAGCTTTGAGAGAAAAATTGCACAGGACACTAAAGACAATCATAAGGCTTTTTTCAGTTATGTTAGGAACCTGGGATGCAACTCCCAGACTTGTTCTGAGTTGATTCTAAACGACAAAAAATACACTGAACCCACAGACATTGCCAATATCCTGGCAGACAGGTTCAGTGCAAACTTCTCCACCCCTCCCCCCAAAAGAGCAAGTGTCTATCCTGGCAGGGGGCTGCCTCCCAAACATCTCTGATGCTCAGGTGAAGGCTGCCCTCTCCAAAGCAAAAATCACTGCTTCCATGGGACCAGATGGCGTCCCGGGTTGCGTCCTACATGAACTCCAAGAAGAACTAATCCCTCAAATAAAACAGCTGTACAATCTCAGCCTCACTACAGGATATGTGCCCACAGAATGGCGTACAGCAACAGTGGTCCCACTCCACAAAGGTGGAGCCTCCACAGACCCTGGAATCTATCGCCCCATAACCTTGACTAGCTTAGTCTGCAAGGCTATGGAGAGGATCATCATGGAGCTCATAAACAAAGACATTGGGGACCTACAGACACTAGATCCTACCCAATTCGGCTTCGTCAAGGGCAGATCCTGCCTTTTGAACCTGGTTGACTTCTTTGAAACAGTCACCAAAGCCATAGATGAAGGGAAGATAGTCCACACAGCCTATCTAGACCTAGCAAAGGCATTTGACACAATACCCTACGCGGGCATCATAGATAAGCTATCCAGCTTAAATATAAACCCCTATGTGACAAGATGGGTTGCAAACTGGCTCAAAGACGGAACCCACAGAGTGAGAGTTGCTGGAGCCATGTCAGACTCGAAACCAGTCACAAGTGGTGTCCCACAAGGTTCTGTCCTGGGACTGCTCTTGTTCGGTATATACTTTTCCGAGGTACAGGCCAACGTGGGAGGACTATGGCTCACCAAGTTCGCAGATGACTGCAAACTGGGCGCCATAATTGACTCTCCAGCTGACACAAACATCCTTCAAAAGGTCTCACAGAGATGGATAACTGGTGCCAGAGCCATGGTCTAAAGCTAAATGCCAAAAAGTGTATAGTCATACCCTTTGGCAAAAACAATGTGCCCACAAACTACCACATAGGCGGTAAACCATTAAGTACAGAGAAAGTAATTAGGGATCTGGGGACCCAAGTTGATAGCAATCTCTCCTTTGACAACCACATTGCCAAAGTGGTTAGAAAGACCTTCTACATGGCCCACCTCATCATGAAAGGATTCACATCTAGATCAAGAGAGGTAATCGTGCCTCTTTATTCATCCCTCATCAGGCCCATCATAGAATACAATGCCCCTTTTGGGATGTACCTTAACCGACACCTGCAGCAATTAGAAAGACCCCAAAAGTACCTCACCAAGAGGATCAAGGGACTTAAACAGATGCCATATGCTGCTCGGTTAAAAAAACTCCAGCTCTACTCAGTTGCATACCGCCTTCTTCGAGGCGATCTATGCCTGACATATAAAGCTATGTCCAATTCAGAATTAATGGACATGCTCCACCTCAGTAGATCTAAATCCCTTAGAGCCACACGCTCGAGGGACTTGAACCTCAGCACAGAAATAAATAGGACTTGCTGGAGGGACAGATTCATAACCCAGAGGCTCCCTTTGCTCTGGAATAGAATTCCAATTCATGTTAGGCAGAGCACCTCATTGAATCTCTTCAAGAAGAATCTTGATGAGTGGATGGGGGATCGTAGGTTTGTTCCAGGGATTACTTCCGTGTCACTATTAGACAGAGGCACAGTAAACTAAACCGTAAAAAGGGCACAGTATACTCAAATCAAGGGGTGGCATAAGCCAAACAAAATCAGGCTAGGCTTATAATTGCCCCAGGGCAGATAGCCTAGTATGAACCTATGAACCCATGAACCTATGTAAGCAAAGCAAATAAAATAATATAACACCTTCAACACCATTAATCCACTTTAATGTATGATTGACTGGGATAGTAAATGTTCAACATTATTTGGGACGCAGAGTAGAGTATTTTTATTTCATTTTTATATCCCCCTTCAGCATATCTTTTAGCTGATCCCATGCTATTGATTATTGGTTCAGTTGTTCCTAACTTTTAGCATCCCTTCTAGTAGCACAACTCAGGGCCCAGGGCTGGTTCCATGAACTGAGAATGGAAAATAAAGCAAGGAGCAGGGTGTCCATCAGCATCTTATACAATGTTGGCATGCCCAAAGATTTTTTTTTGTTGTACCCTAGCTGGGCACAGCTACTGATGTCATGTGCATTCCCAGATATAGCATCAATTAACATTAGCACCCCCATGCCAAATGCAATGGCACTTCTATCTAGTGATTACAGTGGTATCCTCCGATACCAGAAGACTGCCAAATTAAAACAAAAATCAAAAAAAAAAAAACAAACACCCTCACTACAGAAATGGGCAATCAAAAATAAAAAAAAATCCAACTTCTCCTCATCCTAAATCTCATACCTAAAGCTCAATACCAAAACAACGAAAGCTGTAAACACCGAATGGCCACTTCCGTGAATTCTTTCCATAAGGAAAGAATTTGCTTGGCCAAAGAAAAAAAATTTCAATCCCTAATTGAGTGGGGGGAGGCTTCACTCCCACACCCCCTAACTAAATATACCAACTCCAAGATCGCTTTACAGTGGCGAAAAGGGCAGATTCCTGATAATGTCCAAGCAAATTCTTTCACTACGAAAGAATTCAAGGAAGTGGCCATTCGATATTTACAGCTTTCGCTGTTTAGGTGTCAACCTTTAGGTATTCGATTATCTAAAGTTATGATCACCTAATATAGACCCTTTGTGTGTGCATGTGCCTCTACATTGCACATATTTATGTGCTTGCATCCATGTATGTATCTGTGTTTGTGTGTTTTGACGTGTGTTTGTATACGTACATGGTGTGTGTATGTGTGTTCGTGTTCACTTGTGCAAGTGTGTGTTTGTGGGCCTCTGTATTGCACATGCTTGATGTTGTTCATATGCATGTTTGTGTGTCTGCTGCATGCTCATGCAAGTGTATGTTGGCATTTCTGTGCGCCTACCATGGCAGTGCTCATATGCAAGCATTTGCATATAAAGATATGTGTTCATATGCATTGTATGTCTCTGTGTTTGTATGCTTGTGTAGGTGAGTTCATGTATGTACATTTGAGATCAGTTGCTCATTCCCTTGTATGTGAATGTGTTCGTGTGTCTGGTACATGAATACAAGCATGGCAAATAAAGGGATAACCATAATAGCAGTGGTAATTAATTGCTAAATTATTTACAAGTAGCACTGTGGTAAGGAACTTGAGCAGCTAAGAATGATAGGTAAAAAGCAGCCTTCTTGTTTTGAATCAATCCTTTCCTGTAGGAATAAGTGATCAGCAAATTATGAAATATCAGCCCAGTGTCATGTTCCTTCAAATTATTTCTTTTTTTCCAGAATTTCATGTAAAACCATAGTGTCTGTCAATTCTCCATAATAACTTTAAACATATAAAGCTTTCTGATACAGAATAATTAAAGATGTGTAGATGTGTTTACTTTATATTTAAGCAACTCTGTATGTATACAATTCTAAGAACACACTGCAATAACTGCAAAATATTACTTAGAAGGCTTAAATAGGGCAGCCTTTGAAATCATGATGAGACTTCATACATTATTAAATATCATTTGCATTTAGAAACATTTGTTTGAGCATTTATACACAGCAACCTGTCAGCAGACAGAAGCTTAAGTAATCTAATGAATGCCACTGAGTTGTTTTGTGAAATAATTATGCCATATTTAATAGACACAGTCTTTCCAGGAAAACATGCTGAAACCTGCAGTGCGATATATGCCAATCTTTTTGAAGCAAAGTGGGATGATATTATAATTTGAAATAATGAGGAAAGAGTCAAGCTATCTGTTGTCTGAAACAGTTTCAGACAGGCCAATTTCAATTTGTATAATTTTGTAGACATTATTAAGTCTTCTGACGCATTTGTTAGGCTTCTGACTAGAGTACTTGCTTCTTGTATTTATAATTAAAAGGTAATGTAAGAGATTTTCCTCATAGCTTTGAAAAATCATTGGGATATTTCTAAATATTCCCCTTAAAAAAGTTAATTTTTTTGTGTTATATGTGTCTTGATGAAAGTAAACGTCATCTTAAAGCACATTAACATTTGTAAGAATCTAGAACAATGTGTAAATTCAACATGTTATAACAACCATTTATACTATAGTGCTAATGACATAAATGACCATTTTATTTGTTTGTGGAAATTAGACGACACGTGGCATAAACAATGAGAGCCAAGACATGTATCATAGCCAGTTCGTAAGATTACATCTTTGTAACATGGTGCCTGTTTTCAGATTATCATAGATTACAATGTATATACCGTAAGCATCAGGAAATTTATTTACCTTTCTGTTACAGCTGGTATCACTTAATTATAAATAAGGACATACAACATAATGGAGGTATAAATCAATGCAACAAGAAAGAGGATTTTAAAATTGAAAAAAAAATGCATTTGCTGATAAATTTCTTGAATGGCACAAATCTATTCAATCCACTAGCCTTATGAAAAAGAAATACATTGCAATATATGTCATTATCTATAGATGACAGCTATTGATTCCATCTGTAAATTTTTAAAAGTCATATCAATGGACACAGGAAATGTAAAACTATTTTCTAAACATGCACTAAAAAGTATTAGTTACTCAATTATAAGGATTAGTTTAAACTAATTAATATCAAAGTAAATTGATTAGAAAGAATTGTGTGAATATTTCAAAAGAGATGGACTTCTAGAATTATCTTGGAAATTATTAAAAACTGGTTAAGTTATGACAGTTCTGTTAGTACATAGGGGAGGGGATACTGATACAAATCCTGTACTGTTTCACCATCTTGGAACCATAGGCCCATTCACTTCCTGTTTCATGGTCTCGCCATCACCAGACAAACTTCTCTTCTTTCTACATACACTTATCTCCCACAGTCATATCATCTTTTGCACACCACATTTATACAGTCTAAATATAATGTCCTGGAGAAACATCAACTGAGAGATTTAACAAACCTGGAGAAAACATAGATTTCCAGTTGAAATCCCTAGCATCTGTGCAATTCAGTTTTGGTACTGAGCTGAAACTGTTTCTAAAATGAAAACTATTTGCACTTTACATGACTGCTGGTTCAACAGAACCATAGACTCTCATTTACAGATGAGACCATACAGATATCATAAAAACAAGTAACACAGCAGAAGAACAGTAAGCCATACCACATTGCTACATCACAGTTACCATTATGGACCGATACCACACTTTTCAATTACAGTTACTAGCATCAAATTATACCACATTGTTCTATTACATTTACTACCATTGAATGATGCTGCATTTTCCATTATATTTACTAGCATGGATTGAGATACTCCATTGTTCACTTACCTGAGATTAAGAAACATTCCTGTCATAGTCATCCTGAAGATCACATAGGTATGCATTTCAGTGAAATAAGGCCCAAAGCTCATAATCAGTTATCTAGGTGGAATGTCTTTGCCCAAGCTGCCACTATTAAAAAAACATAGAATTGGCTGGCCCAGTGGAGAAAGAGTAGGAAATTCAGACAAATGGAGCAAATAATGACTCAAAAAGGATAATTGAGTAAGCAGCAGTGCACCTATGTTACATAGTGACACTGCAAGAAAGCTCATGAGCCAGCATTAAAAGGCCTACAGGGATGATTATATCTATTCTTTGAACTATAAAAGGGTTGGAAATGGATTCACAGGAAAATAGGAATTGGGGTGCAGACAGCAGAGGAATAGACATGAGGAAAAGGGGGAGGTAAGAATTGGAGTGGTAAACAGGAGGGAGGTAGTAACTTTTTTAGGATGTACAAATAAGAGAAAGGATGCAAAGAGGAAAAATTTAGAAACAGAACAACGCAATCATAAAAGAGAGATACAGACTGACAGGAGAGGAGCAAGTACACTGGAGTGAGTGACAGGGGAATTTCAGACATACAGACAAAAGGAGGACACCACTGATGGGGAGGACTGGACAAACAAATGGGGAGGGAGGTGAAACACAAGGAAGTGGAGCACCAGGATGGTTAATAAGGTGAGTATAACCATTCTTTATCCCTACAGCATGGGCTAGACCAAAGGAGACATCAGTCAATACCCCATATGCCTTCCCCAGTGCATCCTGACTGATGTGATAAAGGCAGTGACAGGGTGTGGTCTGGCTCAGTAAGCTGCATGGGGGTCATCTCTTCAGGCAACGAGTGTAAGCATCCAGTTTCGGGTTCTCCAACTGTACCACCATCTCTGCCATCTCACTTCATGTTACAAATGTTACACCCTGGCTTTGCTGTCAGTGAATGACTGCCAGAGGCTGCAGGTGAGGTAACCTGGATGCCCCTCCACTGCACTTGACAGGAAGACAGGCATGGAGTCCAGTAGGCTTACTGCAGGAGAAGGCTGGGACCAGTGGAAGAGTGGTGACTTGAGTCATGACTCTAGGACAATCGTGACAGTAATGACAGATGCTGTGGAAAATGGAAACATGAATAGAGAGAGAAAAAAAAACAGCAAACATAAAAAAATGAAGGATAGTGACAAAGAGATGGAGAGAAAAGAAACATTATTATTACATACGTGGCATACACCCTATCAGGGCAGTGCACATATGCATACTAAACAAGAATAAAATATGTTGCTACAACATGTCAGAAACTCCTACCTGCATTACCATATGGCACTGTGATAGGATGTGCAGGCATATATACTGTGCCACACTTCCCACTACCTGGTATGATTTTGGGTGTGTATGATGAGGTGGTGGCATGGTACTCTTGTGCTGAAAAGTTGTGGCCTCTGTGTGGAGTATCATTGTCTGTGGACCCCCTTCAAGCACCCTACATGAAAGGTGTACCTAGCAGCACACATAAAACGGCCCTATATCAATACATACATGGGTATCTGTGGGGAATGTACTACCATCAGTGATATTGGTTGCACTGAAGCGTGGGAAAATTGTTGTCCATGGGATCATGTCCAACCATCATTACAGGGTCACAGCAAAACAATGACTGCAACATTAAACTACAACCCCACAACACATACAATAACTGCCCATCCATGAAAAACACACACCTGTTTCCCCTCAACCCTTACACAATCATCAGTCAATTTCCAAACAAAAATATGTACCCTACATTACACAATGTGCTCAAATGCTGTATGCAACGACAGTTGTCAGACAGAAACAGCTGGACAGATGGGTCCACATCATTAGGAGAAAATGTTAATGTAAACCATGCCTGTATCATTTGATCTAACTGTAGGAGAGTGGAGTACAGTGTCTATACATGCAAAGTTTTGTTTTCCTGTTATAACAGATGTTACCTAATTGATCTGTTATCTTATTTACTATTTATTTTTATTTATGTTTGTTTACAAGATAATGCCCTGATCTTGACTGATCATTTAAAGGCTCAGCACAAGTGAATGAACATCCACAAGTACAAAAATAAATATAAAAGTATGGCTACAGACACAAAGTGGTCAATACAATGACTGACAGTTTGATCAAATTATCAGCACAAAAAAATTTGAAATAATTTCACAAGTAATTGTTGGAAAACATTGGATAACATCAAGGGTTTAACTAATTACAGCCGAGTGTGCCTTCAGGAATTTCTGCAGTTATCTCCTACTGTGCCTCTAGGCATCAGATATTGCTTGCTCATATTTCCATTAATATTTCCAAAATCATGCTACATTTAAAGTATCAGAATATTTTACCTTGAAGCATATATGATGACAAACACAATTTTCTCGATATTTGACCCCTGTCAACAAGTATTATTAGAACTGTAAGGTGATAACTTCATTTTATAAAGGCTCAAGCCATGCCCACTGAGAGTTAAAGGTACACACTCAGAATTAAATGAGTAGATGAGTGAGATATAAGTTCATGTGCAAAAAGATAGTCGTAGAATTGTATTATGGAGGAACAGTTAAAGATTGAGGTGCAGGAATAACATCAAGGAGGAAAAATTAAAGATTGAGGCATAGTTATCAAGAAAGGGGGGGAGATGGTAAGGCAAACATTTTTTTTAGTATACTGACAGGAAGGGTATGTCTGGGGAAGGATAGGAGGGAAGGATTTGGTGAGTCTTAGGTAATATGTCAATTATGGCAATAGGATCACTTTGTTTGGGTGATGAAGGGGGGTAAGAAGGGCATTTCTGCAGTTTGGAAGATTGGACTTTTCTATGATGGCAAGAGGGAATGACAGTGTGAGAGGTAACAATAGAAAATGCGTATTTGATAGACTGGAGGTTAGATCATGAAGTTGAGAGTCTTGAGGCAGATTGTAAATGTTGTGTGGATTGTAGAAAGAAGTTTTTCTTTGTTTGCTTTTTGTTTTGTGTTGTTGCTTTTTAAGTAGTTTGTCTGAAAGGGATCAAAGGACTAGAGTTGTAGTAGTTTAAAAGTTGAGTACCAAATAGGAGATTGATGCTTGAATAAAGGACAGTCATCAATGAAACAGCAGCTGGAATTGCAGCTGGTTTGATATTTATTGGAGTTTTTTACAGAGGCAGAGGCAAAATAAAAAGGAAAGCTATACTCAAGCTGAGCAAGCAGGACACATTTTGCCAGTAGTAGCTTTGGCAGTGTGAGAAAGAGATGGATAACTCTTTGGGACCAAAACAAGTTTAATTTTGGTTAGTTTTTTGCTATGTTGATGTAAAACTTGAGTGACTGGTCAAGCCAAAAGCATAGCACCTGAAGGAAAATTTAATTTCATTAGTGGAGCAATTTAAGTCAGAAATGGCAAGAAGGAATGGGCACCTGGACAGTCCATATTGAGTTCCAGATTGCATTGATTTGATTTTTGTGGGATTGAGTAGTAGGTTGTGCAAGATTAGCTATTGTTGGATCTGAAGCAAGTCAGATTTTAGTTGTGACATAATTACTGAGTGGAAGGAGGAGAATCTGTAGATAACCATATAATTAGCATAAAAGAGGAGAGGATGTAGGGTAGTTCTTAAGGCAGATTGTTGATGAAGATGGATAACAGAAGGGGGCAAGTATCACCTGAGGAAGACTGTGGCAGGCATGTACTTTACATTGAGAAACATCACAGGTTCTCAATTAGGCACTTTCAGTGGCCTCAATGCAGCAGTTATAGAAAGACTTTGCTCTCCTTCTTCTATCACCTGGGAACCCTGGCAAGATAAGTGCCCTTGGAAGCCATCACCAATCACCAGGTCACATTCTAGAGAACTCTACTACCCCTCTCATGGTCATACATGTTACATTTGACAACATATGGCATGCAACATCAGGTAGCTAGTTAGTGCAAATCACTTGCGGTACTATCACTGCTTAGTGCACACAAAAGCAGCATGGCATCATAGTGTTAAGATGTGAATAATGTCATGAAAAGCTTTATGCTGCTTAATTGTGATAGCTGTTTTGTTCTTTAGTGCCTTTGCAGAATACAGAACTAAAACATATTTCCCCACCTTCTTGCAGGGTCATTAACTCACCCATGCATGCTCATTACTCTTCGCTGGTACTCATTCTAGTGCATTTAGGTAAGCATGCTGCCTAGTGTGGTACTAATCTTTGCTGCAATGAGAAAAACTTGTAATTCAGGCATATTCATTAGCTAGTGCCTCACTAGCATGTTACTGCACTGGGAGCATCAAGACTGCAAGATAAAAGCTACTACATCTGCTTGGGGCTTCAGTGTGCTACGGAAGACTGAAGTACAGCAAAAAACCAAGCAGCTGGAAAAGTTTCAAAGGAGGACTTATAAGTGCATCATTTATTTTGGAAAGGTAACTGTATTAGAAAGTGTTAAAATAAATTGTTACTTGTGTCTTCTTCCTGTACTGGAAAATCACCTTGATAATATGTATTTGTAGAGATTGTTAATGATACTGTTTAAACGTACAACATATTTCCACCATGAGGGACTATGTTACCTTGACTGTTTGCATACTGCCATGGTAGGATAATAAGACAGAGCACTGACCTGCCATACAGGTATTATTGCTCTGTGTGTTAACATCCATACAGGCAAAGCACAGACTGTTCAGTATTTAATAATATCACAGTTGACTGAGGGCATGTATATTTTTTAAAATTTTATAGCAGTTAATAAACTACTGAACTGTGTACGTGTGTATGTCTGTCTGTCTGTCTGTGATGAATACAGATATTAGTAGGTAATACACTTGGAACATGATGCATGACAATAAGGTGACCATGTATTACAAGTCAATGCAGCTGGTTATCAATGTGCTTTCTGTATTTGCATGTGGGGAAGGGTGGGGCAGTAGATATCCTTGAAGGAGGAAAAGTACACCCTCAAACTTTAAGCAGTGCACATGTAGTCCCCACATACTTATGCTTGTGTCCCTACCTAACCTACTTCCTACACCACAAGGCAGCATGCTCATGGTGTTTTGCAAATCATCAGTGGTATTATTACACTAATTCTGGTAGGGTACACTTTATCTGTCTGTAGTGTACCTTACTGTATGTCTGTGCAAATCCAACTTTAGTCTGATAGATGTATGGTCTGTGGAATACTATGAAAGGGCAATATATGTTATCTCCAAGTAGATTCCCCTTGTCCATAGGAAGGAGTTGTGCAGGTAAGACCTAAGCAAACACACCTACCCATGCATAACCAATAATTGAGTGAGTTGCCACACATACGTATATCAAATGTCACATAGTTCTGGCCACACTTGCAGCCTACATTTTTAATTTGTGTAAGTATATGTCAAGTAGGACCACAACAGTTCTCATATATGCATTTCCTTTTCATTTCAGACACGTAAGAAGAACACAAAGAAAAAGCTAGTTCTTCCATGCAGAGTGTGATGCTCCTGTACTGGCCCAGTACTCAAGGAGCCTCAATCCTCACCACTGGCAATAGTGGGGAATGTACACACTGAGAAGATGACAAGTACACACACAGTAAAGTGCAATTTCCCTTAAGAGCACACAAAGACCACAATCAGTCTGGAGCTGGTTTCTCCCTCTTTCTCCAGATCCCTAATAAGACTCCCAACTGACAGAGTTGGGTCCTTAGCCAGGCAAGCCAAGTCCTCCAACACTGTCTCTGTCCAACCAGTGCTTTGTGTCCCTGCCCAAGTAGCTGACCACACACACACACACACACACAGCTGGCACAGGTTTACTAGCTATGACCTCTTCTGCCCAGACTATAAGGTAGTTATCACTGCCACCAGCACCCCTTATCAGCTACTTTAAGGACCTTAACAAAGGGAGTCCAATCCTTCTGTGTAATGTTGCTATTAATCCAAATGGTAGTTTGACCAAGAGCAAGGCTATTAGAAGTGGCCAGCACAGTGTCACCAAATAGATATGCAAGTACTCTAATAGCTTAAATATGTCTCACAAATATCAGCCACAAAGATAGGTTTAAATATATGCTAATAAATACATCAAAAACTAAGCATATGAGATTTGGTAGGCATAAATTGAAAGGTGACTATTTAATAAAGCACACAGTGATTGAAACTGTAGACTCATTTATCGACCTGGGTATATGGGTAGATTCAGCTATGAGTTTTCCTAATCATATCAAGAAATTTATTAATGATAGTTATAGAACTATAGGTTGTATAAAAAGATTTATAAAGTCTAGGAAATCAAAAATAATGAAGTCATTGTTTGTTAGTTACATTAGACCCAAACATGAGTATGGAATAATAATATGGAAACCCTATAAGAAAACAAGCATGAGTAAACTGGAAAGGGCACAATGAAAATATACCAAGGGTATTCATGGATGTGAAAATTTAAGTTATTATGAAAGACTAAAATATCTGAACTTGTACAGTGTCTCTTACAGATATCTAAGAAGAGATCTTATTCAGGTATACAGGGTGGTTTACTATCAAATGACTGAAAACCAAAAGACTGAATCCCAGAAAGACTGAAAATTCAAAATATTGAATAGATTTTAATGCAAGGGGCAAGCCCCCCTGCACCCCCCCACACCCCCTGCTAAATATATATACCAACTCCAAGATCGCATGACAGTGGAGAAGGGGCAAATTCCATCATTCAATATTTTGAGTTTTCAGTCTTTTTGGGATTCATCCTTTTGATTTTCAGTCATTTGATAGTAAACCATTTAGGGCATTTAGTGACAACTACCTCTGGGAATGTTTGGGGTTAACAAAAAGTACTAGACAACTTATCAGACAACTTATGTAGAAGATTCTGTAGGAATGAGAAGTGTGCTAATTGGTTCTCTGACAGAGTAGCCAATGCATGGAACAGACTACCAAATAAGCAAGTACTAGTTTAGATATTTTTAAGAACATCCTGTATACTTATTATGGGCACAAGTGTTTTGGTATATTAGCAAGCTAGAATGGCATTAATGTCGTGCTTGAAATATTTGTATGTATGTATGTATGTATAATACTAAATAATAAAAGAACAAGAAAACACTCAGAACATAATCACAGTAACTTCAGAGTTGAAAATTGCAGGAAATATTTAAAATAACATTTGAGTACAGTCTCAAATAAATACAGAAAACATCTAAACTAATCTTTACTATATTCCTTAGTGAATCTAAAACAATGTAATGTACCCTAGTTTACTTACTTATAGCAAGGCAAGACAGATGTGGTGAGTACATGTTTCAGCTGATGCTGCCAGGTCAAAGACAAAATGCAAAATGCACAGTCACTCTTTCAGAGAGTTCTTAAATTAATATCAAATAGTACTGCTGAAGTACTTGCAGCATGACTTCACTTTTAGCCACCTGACTTCAGTTCCCATGCTCAAAAGCATCCATTGCTAGAAACTGCTAGCATTTAGCATCTCCCTGTGAAAATACATAGCCTTCAGATGTTTGAGACCGCTGGAAGACATAAAACACTTACAATACAATGCAGACAGCTCCCTAGTTTTAGACATCCTGTTTCCTTGCTGCATTGAAACTAACTTTTATGGAGCAGTTATAAAACAATTTAATTTCAACCATTTTTCGGAAGTTTTGCAACTTAATCTTCTATGTCCCAGCTTCCACTGTTTATATACATTTACACAATTACAATAGTGTATACACATTTTTGTTCTTTTCCAGTAGGGTACACTGTGGATACATCTTTAAGCTCAGTACTTTACACACACTTCTGTGCCAGCAGTTTGATATACACATAACATACAGTTCTAACACATTGGTAACACAAGCATATGAATCATGTTGATATTCACAACTGCAGATAGCTGGACTGGCAGTGTCTCCTTCTGTCACACTTCTATATAAATCATATTGATATTCACAAATGCTATATAATTATTTACAAAATTCCAGTGAGCTGGGCTGGCAATACTTCCTTTTGTAACATCATGCATTAAGTATAGCAGGTAGCAGTGCTGTATAAGAATGTGCTTTTGAGTTACTAATACAATAACACTAAGATAAATTTGGGGATGGTGCTAATTCTGTGTATAAAATAGCCTCTTCTTTGGACCCCATACTAAATAAAATGATGACACGGCTATAATGTGGTGAAGCAAATGAATGGTTTATACATTGTTTGTTTCTTTTTATTTATTTATTATTTCATTTATTTTTTTAACATTTGTGTATCGGGAAAGTCCAACTTGGAAAAAAGCTAATTTTCAGCAGAGGCCCAGGGAGAAATGCTCCAGATGCATGTCTTTGTAACGTGGGAGGAAAATGGAGCACCCAAAGGAAACCCACATGAATGCAGAGAGAACATGCAGACTCCACACAGAAGGCACCCCAGCCGAGAATCGAACCAGAGAACCTCTTGCTGTAAGACGACAATGTTACCACTGCATCACTGCACTATCTACTTCGTTAAGATGTAGTGATGGAGAAGCTGTATCTTACTGTAGGTGAACTGTACAACCAAAATGTAAATTAGCACATATGGCTGTCTGATAAAGTATGGCACAAAAGTGTTAAATGTAAGTCATTGTAATAATGCAGTATTATGCTATAGCTGGCAAAGTCATGAAAGCTGGGCACTACACTGGTTACTTCAGCAGTTCCTGAGATGGTTTATGTCAGGCCTTACTTTGATGTAGTGTGATTTAAGCAAGTCACATTAGTGGAAAAAATACTGCTTCACCCCTCAGAATGTGGCATTTTTAACTAATGTATATTACATGTAGGAAAGTAGACAGATAGACAGACAGAAAAGATAAATTCATTCACTCACACATGGATGACATAAACTCCTTCACTCACACATGGATGGACAGACAGACTGACAAGGTGTTAGAAAAAGGTAAATGAAAGATAACACATACTCATGCATGGACATATAAATACTCAACAGTATGAGAGACAGACACAGATGATAAACAGATACATATGTAATATAGTGGCCCTTAAATTATTAATTTTCATTCAGACTGCCTAACAAAAAGGCTGAGTTAGTAAGACAATGGGTCAGATTCCAAAAGAGCTCCTATGTCCTGATTATGAAGGACTTGCTCTCAGTGTAAATGTTTTTCTACAGTGTGAGGCCTATTTCTTACCAGGCTTACATCTGGGGCCAGATTCCAAAACACCTGCTCTTTACCTGCTCTCAGTGTAAGGGGTCAATTACACTGAGAGCAAGTCTTTTGGAATTGGGCCCCATGAACACAATTGCATCCATTTATTTTAAATAAGAAAAATACTTAGGTACTAACAAAATGAAAATAAGTGAAATTCAGAACAGACATCACTTACATGGAAACCAGAGTTAGTGAAATGTCATTGACAAGTCTGCATTGTCAAGCCTAGTTTTCTTCCCCATTTAAGCTGCTTACCAGTGAGATCAGCCAACCGTATCAGGTTACATTGCCTCACCATTGTATACATATCTTCAATGCTGCTTTTTTCCTTTTCAAACCTAAAGGTCAGTCCCATTTCAGATGCTGTTACTGTTGCCGCCCATGCATATATGCTACAATTTTTACAAAGCAATAACTATAAAATTGTGTCTAAAGAAGTACATTATTCATCAAAATATTACAGCAGTATATACAATGAATTTTTGAACATAAGAAAAAAGTGTTTACCTATCAAGGGGTGAAAAATCAAAATTCACTGAGCCTTTATGCATTGCTAAGTGCTTTTCAGAATAGTACAACAAAGCAACTCAGTAAATACAAACACAAATGATTACCATAAAAAGGGACTAGTTATTGACCTAATGGGAAATGATTGAAAAAAAGTGAATTTTTGAAATATAACAAATGTTGCAAAAATATGTTTTTACAGATTACTCTAACTAAATGTACCAAGAAGATTTGCAAATAATTTGTGGCTGTTTAAACCCAATATATTGCTGGGGTTCCATAACATTCACTGGTGGTGTGCAGTTGTTTGCAATAATATTTATCATCCTGTTCACTTAATATGTTTTATGCTGCATTACTGTGCTGCCAAGCTTTCTGGTTATGCACTTTGTGGTCTCCCTGACATTTTTGCCTTAGACTGTTGTGTTGCCATTCTTTTTTTTAATCCATTTCTTAGCCTGGTCAGCCTACTGGGCATTTGTCCCTTTTGGAGGCATCCAGAAACACTGCCTGGTTGAGTGACTTGCTCAGAGTCAATCAGTGGGCAAATCGAGATAGAAGGAATCAAACCATAGCAGCTCAGAGCCTTAATTCTTTGCACTAATGGCCTGATCGTATTCATGCAGTCTATCATTATCACTGTGTTTATAGAAAACGCTGCATTCTGTGGCTTCTGCAACATATGTATACTAGCAGCATTATGATTTCCTTGCTGGTTTTTTGTACTGTCTCTTTTACAGTTTGGAATAGTGTGCACTTGAGTGTAGTGTAATTTGTAAGCACCCTTGGGCTCTGTTAATAAGCTTTATGTTCTCTTTGACTCTCTCAGTAAGCTGGCAATTAGAAATTGTTTTCTGCTGTAAAAATTCATTGACCGTATGCTAAATACCAATGTTATAACTGCGTTGTGTTCTGGTGTGAACTACTCCTGCTATTTGAACTTTTCGCATACCTCTCAATCTCTTGGTGCAAGAAATCTGCACAAAGCCTGTCACAATGGGGGGACAAAGGCCCAAAAATAGGAACACATTTTAAACATTGCACTTACAAACTTAGAAAGTTGATAGAATAAAAAGATTTGTGTTAGCATGCATTTTCTGAAGGCTATGAAGTATGAAACTCAAATCCATGTTATTATTTAGTGACTTTAATCCTTAGATGAACCCAGTGATTTGTCAAAAAAAACAAAATTTTTATGAGGAACAGATCAAAAATATGAGGTAAAAATCTGGACATTCTGGGAAAATCTGTGCAGTTGAGAGGTATCGTCTGAAGTTTTATAGCAATTAGGTTAAAGTCAGCAGATACAGTCATGTCTTAAGGACAAAGATAAAGCATGATACGTCACCCCAGCCAAGGGAAGAGCATGAAGAAAAGCGAGAAGGTGCGAAGATGCTAATACTGCAACAGTGATCTTTTTGAACAACTACTGTTATGGTAAATTAACTCACTCATTTGTACCATGTTCTTTATTAGATCACTGTTGTAGTAGCTCTAACTATGTGGGAAGACTATCAAAGCTTGGAAAAAGGGGGCTTGGAGAAGGATCGAAGTCTGGAAGCCATTGAAGGATGACATTTACAAATCCAGCTCTAGCTGTGAAGAGTAAATCAAGTTTGATGTGCACAGTAAAGGTTTGCACAGAAGGCTAATTACATGCCTGTAGGACAGATCTGGTGTCTAAAGCTTCAGAAGCAGCCACAGCTCTACAAAGTGAGCCCTGACTTTCTAAGGTGTTTTTTTTCTATTGTGAGTGTGACCAAATTTGATAGCCTTTGACAGACATCTAGAAATGCTTTGTTTAGAAGTTCCCTACCCTTTCTTTTTCCCATCAAAAGATAAAAAAGTTGCCCAGACTTCCTAAAATCTTTAATCAAGTCCAGGTAAAGTCTCAGTTGTTTGTGGACATCAAAGGTATGCAGAATGATTTCACTCCTGATTTTGTGATCAGGATAAAACAGTGGGAGATGAGTGGTCTGATATAAAGTAAATTCAGGGACATCCTTTTTCATAAAAGAAAGGTTTGGTTCTGTGATTCATCCTGCCTTTGTGGAAAATCAAGAGAAGATGCATAGACATAAGGGCTTGTAATATGGACACCAATTTAACAAAATTCAGTGCAGTCATCAAAACTATTTTGATGTTAGGAATTGAAAACAAACATTGTCTAGAGGTTTAAAGTAGAGCATGTTATCTTAGACAAAGCAAAATTAAGATCCCAAAGAGTTGCATCCATACTTCTCAGCTGCCCGGATTTTTGCATAAAGTCTAGATTTTTGCCTCATATTTCTGGTCTGTTTCACATAAATATTTGATTTTCTGGAAGATCACCGAGGACTGAAGAAACTAAATTATGGCACACATTTGAGTTTCAAACTTCATATCCTGCAGAAAATGCACGTTAACACAAATCCTGTTATCTAGAACTATTCTAAGTTTATAAGAACATTATTTAAAATCCATGCCTATTTTCGGGCCTTTATTCCCCCATTATTTTAGGCTGTGTCATGATTTTTTGCTCTATGAAGTTGACAGATATGGATGCCTCTTCTTTTCTAGGTGGACTACTATGCAAAACCCTTTTTGAAAATTGTTTAACTTGAGATAAAAAGAAAGTGGGGGATCCAAAGGTAGATATGAAGAAATGGGCAAAAGATATACCTTTATAAAAGTGTACCTTAGGCCAGAAGGGAGCAATTCACACAAGTACTGGAGAACCAGAGAAGCCCCTACTTGGAATGCATCTTGTTCTCCTTTTGTTACCAGCTAGAAAATCATTTTTATTTTGCTGAACATGATTTCATAGTAGGGGGTGTTCTAGCCTCCTTTAATATCTGCTCCAGAAAATGAGCCTAAATGTGATCAAAGTTCTATCAACCAAACTGATAAGGTGAAGAGTTTGACTGTTGAAATGGATTAGGAATCACCTGCCCTATATGAAAAGATCTACTCAGTGTAGACGTTTCTAGTAATTGCCCTTGAACAAATGTATCAGATGCTAGAAGGTATGTGGCCTGCAGAGTAAGGTTGTTCTGTATTGCCACTTCCCAGACCAATTGTGGCTAGTATGCACAGGGGCAATGACTTTGCTCTTTCTTTTATTGGATATATTGCTTCACTTTAGTGCTGTCTGTTAACAGTAATGGGGGTCAGTGATCCACAGAGAACTTAAAGCTTTGATAGCTTTTATCTGCTTGTTCCTGAAATGAGGCTCTCGCATGTTGTAAACCCAGGTACTTTGGGATGCTACTCCCATGGGAAGTACGAAGTGTTTGTTGTGACCGACTGATCCAGCTGGAAGGGATGGAGAGAATGTGGGGTCAGATTTAGCAAGACCTGACTGGCCCACCAATGGACTTCCTTCTTAAAGAAAATGAACACTGGAACCTGCTAATACAAGGGATGAAGATGACAGATCTAAACTGATTGCAGATACCAATGGATTTTCCTCATGATTAGCTTGACAAATGTAATCATTATCAGGCAAAAAGTAATAAAACCCAGAATTTTACAGTGGGCATGCTCTGATGGGCCAGATTCAAAAAATAAGTTTGCCAAGATGGCAAATTATCTGGAGGTGATATGCAACAGATACGAATTTGCCTAGCAAGCACACTAGAAAAATTAATGTGTGAGAAGGTTTAAACAAGATTTTTCAGACTTAGCTTGAATCCCAGATTACTGAAAAGATTTGTAGTGAACTGAAGAGCAGCTGAGTTGTCTTGGACTGATGGAGCTGAAATGAGGCAATCATCCATACATGGCAAAATATAGATGTCCAGACATCTGCAAAAGGGTATGACTGTGGCAAAGCTTGTTAAGAAAACTCTTGGATCACTGAAAAGAATGAAAGGCAAAGATGTAAACTGAAAGTACAATCTCAAGGCAAAGAATAGTAGGAAACACCTGTGCATTTTGTGAATTAGGCTGTGTTAGTGGGCATCTTTTAAGTCCACAGTCACTAGAAAAGCAATAGGAAACAATGGGAGAGAAAGGGTTCACCAACTGAGCATCTTGAATTTTGGAATTCAAAGAAAGGCATTTACCTTAGAAATGCCCAGAACCGGCCTTCATTTGCCCTCCTTACTGGGAACTACAAATATTGTGGAATAAAAAGCTTAGCCTTCAAATCTTAAACTTCTTAAGGAAACAGATTATTTGATTTCATGGTGGGTGAAGAAGGATACCTGAGTGGGGTGGAATGGAGACTTACTAAAGTCTGTAGCCATCTTTGACTAGTTTTAGAACTCAGGCATTTGAAGTTATTTTTTTTCTAAAAATCAAGACAGTGGGAGTGATTGCTTGCATTTTGGGAAGAATGGCCAAGTGAGGAGTGGGAGGAATTGACATGCGGTGGCATTCGTAGTCAATGACAGACACACAAACTTTTCTTCAGAAAAATGAAAGTTCCTCAGTCAGGATACTTACCTGCCCTGTTTTATAGCTGAATCCACCTCCCATACTCATGATGCTGAGCTGACAAGACGTTTGCTCAACTTAGTAAACGGCAAGAAAGTTCTGAGTTTTTTCATTCCTGTACCTCACTCTTATAGTAGAACATAGTCTTGTGCTTAGGCAGGAAGTGCATGGCATAAGGAAGGACTCAAAAGCTTTGTAGACCGACTGGATGTCTGATCCTTGGCAAAATATGCTTCATACAGTTACACTGACTGTAATAATGATCTAATGACAAACATCTGACTGGTTCAAAATGGGGGGAAAAAGAGTATGACAAGACTGTGTGCTGTCACCACACTATTTATCGAATGTAAGTGCCAAATATATAACGTGAAATGCTAGGCTAGATGAGTCAGAAGCTGGAATCAAAATTGCTAAGAGAAATATTAACAACCTTAGATACGCATAGTAAGGCACTTTGCTGAAAGCTAGGACATGTTGAGGAGGGTGTGGATGACAGTAAAAACAGAAAGATCAAAAGGTGACTTTTAACACTGTGCTATCTAAAATCCCATTACCTCATACCAACATGATAACAACATCCTACTCCTGTTAATACGAAACAGACTACATGTCACATTCCTGCCATTCTTGGGTCCCCATCAATGTCCCCTGCTGACCATGGTATATACTTACATCATCTGGAGTCTATACATATTAAAACCACTGTGATGAACTTAGGTGACATTAATGACACATTCGTCAACTGACAAACCTTTTTAAACAGCAAAACAAAATTGCAGTGGCTCCAAAACTTTGACAGATAGACCAAATTATCCTTTTCTCTAGTAGAAGTGTGAATCTTCCTGACCTATTCCTTGCAAATATTGCCATAGTCTACACCACATCAAGCACTGTCCCCACCTTATTCAAGTCCAACTACCAGACCTTTATCTTATTTCTTAGCTTAGGCTTCACCAGCCTTATAAATTCTACTATATTCAGACTACTCTAGAGCTAGCTTCTTATTCTTTGATGACAACAGCACCTATATAGAGATATATAAACATATATCTGCATGTCTCTATCTATTTATCTATCTATCTATCTATCTATCTATCTATCTATCTATCTGTCTGTCTATCTATCTATCTATAAATCCCAGTTTGGCTGTTCACACTGCCTATCTTGACCTAACCAAGGCCTTTGACACAATCCCTCACTCAGGCACCACTGAGAAAGTCACCCAGTCGGGATTAATTCTTATGTCACTAGATGGGTTGCCAACTGGCTCACAGATAGAACACATATAGTCAAAATTGGGGATACCAAGTCTTCTACCACACCTGTTACCAGTGGTGTTCCACTGGGATCTCTGCTAGGTTTTCTACTGTTTGTTATCTATTTTTCAGAAGTCCAGGCAAAAATAGATGGCCTATGGCTTACCAAGTTTGCTGATGGCTGCAAACTGGGTAAAATTTTTGAATCCTCCAAAGATGTCAACATACTACTGAATGGGCTTACACAGAAAAAGCATTGGTGTTAAAGTCATGGACTTAAAGTAAATAGAAAAAAAATGCATTATCATCCCCTTTGGCAAAGAAGAAATCCCTGCTAATTGCAACATTAATAATATCCCCCTAAGTTCAAACCCAGTGGTGAGAGATTTAAGAATGCAAGTTGGCAGCAGCCTTAATTTTGATCATCAGGTTTTCACAACAGTAAGGAAGGCCTTCTATGTTGCACACCTCATAAGCAAGGGTATAGCATCCAAAGCTAAGGGGGTTATAACTCTCCACTACACAACTCTCATCAGACCAATAATAGGGTACAATGCTCCCTTCAGTATGTACTTCATCAGACATCAGCAGCAAGAAAATTCAGGGCCTACAACACATGACCTACATAAACAGACTGAAGGTCCTATCACTTTACTCAGTATTGTATAGACTGTTTAGAGATGACTTGTGCCTGGCCTACAGAGCAGACGTAGACCCTGCCTTGATAAAACTGTTGCATATCCACAAATCCAGTGGGGCAAGATTCACTCGCTCTAGGGATCTTAACCTAACGTGCAATATTAATAGGACATGCTAGAGAGACAGATATGTCTCGCAGAGGTTGCCACTCCTCTGAAACAAATTCCCAGTTCATGTAAAATAGAGCTCTTCAATGAGTTTCACCTATGTCACTCTTAGACAGGTCCAGCTGGTGCTAATCTTAGATTCACGCACAAACATAAACTACTGTATATATCTTGGTCCAAAAGGGAACAAGGGTATAACATGGCTAGGCTTGTAGAGAAGCCTTAGGGCCAACAGCCTAGTAACTTCCTATGATCTGGATGGATGGATGGATAGATAGATAGCTAGATAGATAGATAGATAGATAGATAGATAGATAGATAGATAGATAGACAGACACATAGATAGATAGATATAGATACACACTTACAGTGTTATGGCTCTCCATAAACTGGAACATCATGATCCATCCTATTCCATTCCCTGCACAAACATATGGAATAGTCAGCCCTCCCATGCAAGAAGACCCCAAAGTTGTGATAAGTATAAAACTCATTGTTGTTTAGTATTTCATCTAAAGCTCTCAGCCTGAAGCTGTTATTCTGGGTGAATCAAAGGGTACTATTTACATATTTTATTAACTGTAACAAAAAATTGCATGCCAGTAGTCCAGTAAGTATTTTACATAAACCAGTGTATGAATGATATGTACATATGTATTTATGTATAAAAAATTGTTACATACACTGAAGAACATGTTAAATGAAAAACAGACAAGAGACAGAAGACTGAAATGAACTCTGAACATCTGAGATGCTGAAACACCATGGTGATTTATGTTATCAGTAGTGTAATCCTAACAATTATGAGTGATTTACTCTTAAAATTAACACCCAGAAATAAATTTAGTAATGCATTTTACCTTCCTTCTTCTATTTGTTCAATCTTTTTATTTAATTTCTGTTGAGATTCTACACCATTCCATATCAGTTGTTTCCACTCCCCGCTCACATTTGACACAGGATTTTAGGGGGTAAGACAGTAGCCATAAACACCAACAGCATTATGTAGTGACATCCATACAAAGGAGTTGCTAACTGAGAATCATGCCACATACTTAGCTGGCAGCAAGTGCTGAAGCAATAAAAGAAGCCATGTGACATCTTGAATGAACACAGAACCGTGTGCAACTGAATACACACTGCAAAAGCACTACACATGTCCATCAAGATAACACTGCAAAAACACTATACATGTCTATCAAGATATGTGTGTGTGTGTGTGTGTGTGTGTATATATATATATATATATATATGTGTGTGTGTGTGTGTGTGTGTGTGCATATATATATATATATATATATATATATATATATATATATATATATGTGTGTGTGCATATATATATATATATATATATATATATATATATATATATGTGTGTGTGTGTAGATATATATATATATATATATATATATATATATATATATATACATGTGTGTGTGTGTGTATATATATATATATATATATATATATATATATGTGTGTGTGTGTATATATATATATATATATATATATATATATATATATAGATATGTATGGGTATGTGTGTGTGTGTGTGTATATATATACATATATATATATGTGTGTGTGTGTGTGTGTGTGTGTGTGTGTATATATATATATATATATATATATATATATGTGTGTGTGTGTGTGTGTGTGTGTGTGTGTGTGTATATATAGATATATATATATATATATATATATATACGAGGGCTGAGAATATTAAACATGCCCACGTATGGCAATGCTTATCCTGAGTTATTGGTGCGATGGCAGCAGATTAATCTAGATGCTAGTAAAGCTTATTTGCAGCTCCTGTTAAGTGTTAAGACTTTTTTCAACCAATAGAGTTTGACTTAAGGACTGCTATAATCAATCAACAAATCCAACTGCGAGATATGTATGGAGCTGATCCAATTGAGCTCTTTATGCATGAATTGATTGATAAAATACAGCGTTATGAGAATACTTTACTAACCCATAAAAAGAAAAAGTTAAGCAGAGATATTGAAGATTTTAAGAAACATAATGTATTCACTTGGCCCAAGGTGAATGTGACTGCTCTTGAACGTAACGTTAATGTGCACACTGCTTCAGCTGATACTGGTAGAGTTGTGGGGAGGTTACTGAGAGATGATAACCAACGGAATATTAACCAAGAGAGACATCCGGTCTGTCAGCAGGAAGCGCATAGCGGGTCTGAAGAGACGGCAAATACGGAAGTAGAAATTAGAAATGGAGAAAGTACAACTGAGAAGCGGCTGAATACTGGAGAATTGTCTTCTCCAACTCTACCTACATCAGTTTATTCCACACCAGTGAAATTTACATCTGAGATTCAGCATATAGATATAAATGGCGACATGTTATGTCCCAACAGTGATGTTAGGCATAAAATTAATCTCAATAGAGCACAGCAACAAAATTTTCCGGCTGTGCCCCTACCCATAAGAACAGGGAGAAAGAGGTCAATAGACCATGATGGACTAAGGGGCCAGAAGCGGAAAGAATCTCCCAATTACCAACAGACACGCACACTCAAAAAAATGTGGAGTCAGTAGACTTAGTGTGGAACATCTCTAGCCACACTTTAACCTGTGACGAAATTAGCTTGCTGAATAAAGATATGAGTTTCATACCAACTTAGATATTAGTGATGCTGTTTTAGCGATTAGGATGTTTACTCGCAATGTAGCTTTGAAATTAATGCACAATGATTGTTCTACATCTAATGTTTGTTCTTTTAAGAGCAAAAGTTTATATGCAATGCATCTGCCATCGAACCTTGAGGTATTTCTTAAAGCTGTAGAGAATACATTGTATAATGAAATTGAAATTTTAGGTGCGATTAATGAAAGAAATTTATCAAGAAATGAATTGTCAGCACTCTCTAACCTTAAAGCTAACGGCAGTATAGCGATACGACCCGCCAATAAAGGGGGACCTATCATTGTGATGGATTTAGTCTATTACATTGAAACCATGTTAGAAATGTTACAAAGTGAAGCATATGAGGCTGTACCTATGAATATAATACATGAAATTCATATAAATATTTATAACACCTTAAATGAATGTAAGGTTTTAGGAGGATTAACTGATGAATTGTTTAATTTCTTTCATGTTGAACGTCCAGTTATACCCAATTTACATGGATTACCCAAAATTCACAAAAATCCTGTTTCACCAATGTTTAGACCCATAGTATCAGGTGCTGGGTGGC
>NC_056737.1:1742965490-1742967990 GCF_019279795.1 Protopterus annectens | reverse complement strand
TTTGTTTCTCTAATCCCTTGCTTTCTAGACTTCTGGCTTTATTACTTCAAATTCCTTTCACTATTCTAATGATTTGTCCAACCTCAGATTTTTATTCTAATGCATTGCCTACTATTCAGAATAAGGTCACACAGCAATACAGCACTATTATCGAAAATTCGAAAGTGAAGAGAAAAAATAAATCAGGTAAAACAGCTAGCATTTTAATGAATTAATTTACTAACAAAGTTGATTAGGTACAAGAACATCTTTTCAGGGCTGACCCATGAGCACTGTCTGCCAAAGGGGCATGTTCTGAAATTCTTTATACTAATAATTTTATCAAAGGTTGCATCAGTGAGTGGGTGGTCATCTGGACCACCCATAACTTGGCCTTGGAAAGAGGTTGCACAAGGAATGGCTGTAAATGAGATGCGGTGGACACAAGTAATGTTGACATTACAAATAGGGGTCATGATCTTCAGAGAAGAGGGACAACAAAATACACAATAATATAATCATGGAAACATGGAGTGCAAAAGCAAAACAAATTACCTGCCAAACTATAGCATCACTCCTGTCCCCCCTCCCTCTTTTTCGCATTTAACTATGAAAGACTACTGATCCATGTGGACCTTTCGCAATCTCAGCACTGGATGACTGCCTGGTTAAGTGAATTGCTCAGAGTCACACAGGAGGCAAATGAAGGCTGAGGGAATCAAACCCTGATACCTCAGGAAGCAGGTTATTAACAGCTTGTATCCTCGGTCTTCTGTGCTATCTATCAGATAGGATTATGTATACAATGCCTTAGTTTCTATATAGGGAAGACCGAGAGGCCTTTAAGAAGAAGAATTTATGGGCACCTATACGACATTTCTAAAACGAAAGAAACAAATGCCTTTTATAAGCATTCTATGTGTTGCCCAAAAATGCAGCTTAAATTTACCAACCTTGAGCAGGTAACACAAGATGCCAGGGGGGGAGATTGGGAGACCTGCCTTGAATATAGAGAACTTTTATGGCAGCTTAGGCTAGATGCTGGTAAACCCCCTGGCCTCAATGAGAATATTAATATTAACAGCGTGCTTAGGTTAAGGATGGCTAGATTGTAAGGTTTTAGTAAAGTTTTCAACAATGTTTTTTCAATAATGTTTGTATAATTATCATTTATTATTATATTTATTATTATGTTTTGTTTTTACTAACAATAATTTTTTTATCACTGCGGTGTTATATTTATTTTTAGTAGCATAAAAAATTTTAGATTCACGTAGGGGCTTTTTAAGTTTTTTAATGCCTCATTAATTGGTATACTAATGCATCAATTAAGATATCATGTGATTATACTAGAATGTATTTAAACATTTGGGTTGCATTGTGTTTTTATCTTGATAAAGCCTGGTATTAACCAGGTGAAAGCACTTGAACGGCTAATAAACGCTTTTCATTTTATTTATTTATTTTTTGCTGGCTTGGTTCTCCTTGTTTGTGGAGTTACTTTGAATTTCTTGGTTTTTGCTCGTTCATTTGAGTATCATTTTCTAACTCTACAAATCTGCCACTATGTCTCTGTGTCACAAAAACTGCCTCCACAGAGCTGTAGTCAGCTTGTACTAGTCATATGTGACACTATGGTAGAATTTTGAAACAGCCACATCTATGTCACTTATTTGCATCCAGGTCATCGAGACAGAAGTGCAAAATACTGCATGCATCTGTATATGCCAATGTGCTTAAAAGCTTATACGCACACACACACACACACACACACACACACACACACACATATATATATATATATATATATATATGTGTGTGTGTGTGTGTGTGTGTATATATATATATATATATATATATATATATATATATATATATATATATGTATCTATAAATATAAGCGCATGCGTGTGCACACACACACACGTGTATATATATATATAGATATATATATATATATATATATATATATATATATATATATATATATATTTTTTTTATATATATATATATATATATATATATATATATATATATATATATATATATATATATTAATAAACCGACAACTTGATGCAGATGAACTAACAAATATACTAGTAAAACTTCAAAATAATAAAAGAATAAACAGCAACCTTCTATGTAGTTTAAGCTTTTATTCCATTTATTGTGTAGGAACTTCATCAGAATGAATACAATGTGTGTCACAATATTAATAGTACTCCAAACAATGAATAATCAGTAATCAACCAATAACTTGTGAGTAAGCTTAACAGAATGCTTAATATTAAACATGTGTAAGTAATATGAGCTAGAAAGCTGGCTTAATTAGTGCAAGTCAATGCATATTTAATGACAGAAAATATCACCCCAGTGAAAAAGTTATTGCAGCCACTTTAATGCACATTTCATGTTAATAGATTCATTTAAACCAGGGTGACAATCTGATTTCAAATATAACTGCCATTTCAATTCTAATAGTTGCAGGAGATTATCAGAATCCCAAAAGAAATAATAAATC